>NW_010517422.1:13803-14172 GCF_000687285.1 Phaethon lepturus
ACCCAAACTTTCAGAAACATGTGAATGAATGCACAATTTGTAAAGTAGCCTCCAACACGTTCACTAGGGCGAACATAAATTAAAAACATTTTTCCTTGTAATAAGCAGCTAAGGATCAAAAAGACAGAAATTAGAATACCTAATTATCTTGAAGAAATGCAATTAACACACTTAAACTCCCAGCTTCATTAAAAAAAACCAACCAACTTATTTCCTATTAACCTATTTCCACAGTTTCGAGGAAAGGAGCTGGTGCCTTCATTACCCTACGCCGGGACTGCAGTCATCCTGCAAGAACTACAGGGGCCTGGGATGAACCTTGCTGCCCCAGCACCGCTTCAGGCCAGGGCACCCACCCAGCGGTGTGGG
>NW_010517422.1:14256-14508 GCF_000687285.1 Phaethon lepturus
CGGTGGGGCCTTTGAGGGGGCACTCCCCCGAGGGCGCCCGCGGGGGGTGCGAGGGGACAGCCCCTGAGGGTGGGAGAGGATGTGAGGGGACACCCACCGAGGAGAGAGCCCCCAGAGGGTGTGAGGGGAAATGAGGGGACACCCTTCCGCGGAGGCACCAACTAGAGCTCTGTAAGGGGACATGAGGGGGCACCCACCCGCAGGGGCACCCACAGAGGGTGTGAGAGAGGACACCCCCCCGCGAGAGACACC
>NW_010517423.1:0-562 GCF_000687285.1 Phaethon lepturus
GCGGACGGGAGCTGCGTGCCGACGGCTCCGTTGCACCCCGGGAGCAGCTGAACTTTGTGGGTTTTGAATATACATTTCTCCCCTGCAGACGCTTCAGGCAGCGTTACGGGGAGAGTCACGGCACGGCACCGCACACCTCGCGCCTGCTGTTAACGCAGACCGGGTCTGGGGGATGGCAAAGGGGGGATTTCTATCTCTCCAAGGACCATCACCTGTGAAAAGAAGCTGGAGAAAGGCAATTTATCTTTCTTTTCCAGATGACTGAAAATACCTACAGGATCCTGTCTCTCCAGCTTTCATCAGTGAGTAGCATCAGGGAGAGATGGCCAAGGAACAAAAATGATATCGGTCAAAATCATTCCAGCACCTACTTTTTCCCAAGGAACTTCATGCCCGTAGGGGTTTGCTGCAGGCATTTCCAGGAGTGAGGACCGACATGCCACAGATGCATCCCTCCTGGATCATGTAAGAATTTGCAAATGAGAAACCTACCCCAGCAAGACCTTCTCTGCCCAGTTTGCAGTACATGGTTTGGTGTGAGCACGGCAATTCTTGCCTCTTT
>NW_010517423.1:593-1790 GCF_000687285.1 Phaethon lepturus
AATCTCTTGGGCTTGGAGATCTCTTTCCTCATTGCAATTATGATGATTTGCAACATCAGTGCCATCAAAGATTGGAGCACTTTCCTCTCCCAGATTCTGCCCAGCGTTAACAAGACTCTGAACTTGGTACAGCAAGTGGAAGCCACCACCAGCTCGGTGGTAAGTGTCCTCCAGGACCCCGAGCAGGACAACTACCTGTCCAACAGCCAGTCCATGAACTCCAGCAACTTCACAGCTGGCCTGGACCACTTGTTCCAGTACTCGTACTCTGACAATGACCAGCTTTACAAGGAGTACAAACCCCCTCCTCGAGACGCCATTCCTCTGCCCAAGGCCGTCCTCTACCTTCTCATGGCAGCCCTGGTAGTGGTGGCAGTGGCGTACGCCATCGTCGGGCATCTCATCAAGGACCTCATTCATGACTTTATAGGTGAGTGCGGGCATCACGCCTTGTGTGCATGTGGTCAAAAAGAGCCTGATGCAAAGCCTGGGGATGCTGGCTGGCCTCTCTCCTTTGATTTGGGTGGGTTTTAGACCAAGCCTTGACACTTTCGCATTTGCAAGAACGTTAGTGATGTGCTGGGTTCTCCAAACTGAGCTATATTTTGATCAGCTTGCCAGAGAAAATCCTTGGTTTTAGCCCCCTTCCTAAAGAAATGAGGCTTGTGCGTGTGTGCCTGTGTGTATAAATGCATATGCGCGTAAGTCTGCGCTGCCGAATGATTGTAAAATCCATTGGCTGGTTTCAACTGAGCTTGGATTAGAGAACTCCAAAATGAAAAGTTTCATGGCAACAGATACCTGAGCACAGGATAACAACCCGCTAGTGCGTTGTGAAAGAAAAGCTGCCATATGAGCTTAACCCCTTATCAGGCACCAGTGAATCCACAAACTCCTAGGAAACACAGCTCAGCAGTCTGGCTCCCCTGTACAGCACCTAGCACAACCGCCACAGCCTCTGCAACACATCTGTGCAATGATAACCCAAAGAGTGCGTGTTTTTATGAGGTTTGGCTTCCCGGCTGTTCATCACCCTGTTGCTGATGAACAAGGTCCCTCGTCATCAGGGATGAGAGCGCAAACACTCTGCTGGCTGCGGACGCCGTGGGCAGGCAGAGGTGCAGGCAGAGGTGCAGGCAGAGGTGCAGGCAGAGGTGCTTGGCTGCTTTTGGCAAGCCCTCAGTGATACCCCTGCTG
>NW_010517423.1:1983-4149 GCF_000687285.1 Phaethon lepturus
GTCATCAGGGATGAGATCGCAAACACTCTGCTGGCTGTGGACGCCGTGGGCAGGCAGAGGTGCAGGCAGAGGTGCAGGCAGAGGTGCTTGGCTGCTTTCGGCAAGCCCTCAGTGATACTCTTGCTGTTTGCCCTGTAATTTGTAAGGCTGGTGGTGCTGGGGAGTGCAAATGTGCCCAGTTCCCTCCCAGTTCCCTTCTGAATCCCCAGTGCTTTTGGCCCCCACACCCCAACGGCCAGGTCACCATGTCCTTTTGGGGGACAGGGCCCTGCTGCAGGGAGTTGGTGGCAGTTTTCCAGGGCGGGGGGCCAGGAGGGATCCACGGAGGCATTTAAGCTCCCGGCTCCTGCAGATGTGCGTACCCCCCTGAAACCTCTGGGGAGCAACGTCCTCTGCAGGGGAGCGGGTCGGAAATCCCTTTGCACACCCCTTGCTCTGAGCCTGCCCCCGAGCCGGGGATGAAGCCCTGCAGGCTCCGTCTCTGCAGTGGGAGGGAGATCACACTCATCTGGAGCAAAACCCACGTGTTCATTCACGATTCCCCTTTATTTCCCTGCTCCTGGGACACAGGAGGTATACACGCCAGCCAAAACTCCGACCGGGGTGAGCAGCACCCATGCCTTGCTGATGGGAGGGAAAGCCAAGTCCCTCAGGCAGGGATTCACAACGGGGCAGGGCCGGCAGATCTGGAACACAGGTATTTGGGGAGGAGGTATTTGGGACAAGAAAGGTCGAACCTCCTGGCAGGGAGCAGCGCTTGGGGTCTCACGTGAGGCTCAGCCAGGAAAACGGTGGGGAGCTGTTGCTGAGGAGTCTTTCTTCACCCCAGCTGGAAGGGAACGGATACTGTCTTAAAGTGTTAAATATAACACTTAATCAGCCGCTCGCTGGGGTTGTAATATCTCCCGGCTCTGCTGCTCATCTGATTTAGCATTGCCTTCCCAACAAAGGTAGGCAGCAGGGACAGCACCTAAAAATATACACGCTCCTGCCCTGAGGTGCTCAAAGGACCAGGTCGGGCCAGGTTAGAACCCCCCCGGGGCAGGAGCCGGTCCGGCCGCAGTGCCCTCACAGAGCAGACACTCCTTCCCCGACGCAGGACAGCATGGATGCGGGTGGTCAGAACCACCCCTCGGGTGGGTACTGCAAAGCAGGGTCAAAACCCACCTAAACGCCGTGCCCCCCGGGCAGGCAGAGAGGCTGAAGCTGCGGGCGGAGGCACCCGTGCCCCTGCCATGCTGTTTCCAGCTCAGCACCGGTGCTCCCTGGTGACCTTGGGCACCTTCTGCTCTTGCCTCGGCATGGCATGACGTCAGCGGGGTGCCCCTTCCCCGGTGAAGCCCTTCGCAAAGGAACTTCCACAGCCTTTCACAGCACGGCGGCCGTCCCGGGGCTGGACAGATGCAGGGACAGCCCCGGGGTCTGCCCGCTTTCTGCCGGTTTAGAAGAAGCCCTGTCTCAGCTGAGCACCCTCGCTGCGGGCAGAGCATCCTCCCTGCCCCGGGTGGAGGTGACATCTCTCCCAGTTAGGATCAGAAATCCAGATGTGAGCTTCTACCCCATCCAGACAGAGAGGAGAAGGCTTTTCCCAAACTCCAGCAGCACCCCTCCATGGAAGGCTGCTTCCAGCTCGTCCTATTTAGCACTCCAGGCCTGTCTTCACACCATTTATACGTTTAAAATGAGCCAGTTCTTAGAGGAGACCATGTTTGTTAACACTGCCAAGCAGCAGCCTTTAAAGAGAAGGTTTCATTTGAATGAGTTTGCATAAAATGACTTCGGGGACAGGACAGAGGGACCGAGGGGTAGTAAATAAGAAGCTGGTCTATTAGCTGCTTCAACGCAATGCCTGGATTTATATACTCGGCAGCAGCTCCCACCCCCAATCTCAGCGTTTCTGTGCTAATCATATTGAGAAGGATACGGAGGGAAGATGGGAATAAGATGCCAAAGGGCTGGAGCCTGTTTTGGGGAGATTAAAGGGCGAATAGTTAATCGCTTCTTTAAACAGTCACTCAGAGACATCCAAGATGATTTGGACTCCTCAATAACAGCTTGTAGGATGTGGCTGGGGGAGTCAAAGCACCACCCAGCCCCATGCACCCACAGGGGCTGCGAGAAGCGGGCACCGGGCTCGGTTTGGAGTGGCGGAGGGGGGCCTGGGAG
>NW_010517423.1:4180-5704 GCF_000687285.1 Phaethon lepturus
AGCTCTTCCCCCGTGAAATCTGAACGGGTGTTTGAGACACCAACAACTCTCTCGCAGCCGCTTCTTAATAATTCAATTAGACCTTGTCCAGGCATCCCCGGGGGGAGACGAATGCTGCCGCGATGCCCAGCGGGGTGGGGAGGAGCAGAAAACAGGAGGCTGCATCGGAGGAGCGGGGAAGATGTATTGTCAGAGAGGAGGAAAGCAGAGTTCCCCTCCAGCCAGGGTGGGGATCCTGTCTGTCCTCATCCCCCAGAAAGCCTGGATATGGATAAGAGGGCTCTGAAAGAGCCCCTCTTCAGCTCTTCCTGGAGAGACCTGGCTAAGGAGAGCCCAAAATACATTAATTTCTCTCCAGGCTCTCCCTGCTTGCCCTGAGCTGACAAAGTCTCATGTTTGCAGCTTTCCCAAAACTCATCAGACGTCTCTGCTTGGGGAATGATGCGAGCCCCCCGAAGCAGGAGGAAGGCTCCTGCGTGAGCACAGCTTAGACCCAGCTACCCGTTAAGACAAATTGGGCCGAAGCATATGGAAAGCGGCTTAACTTGGGAGCGCTGGAGAGCTGCCGGAGACGGCGCTGCGGCGAAGCTCCGGCTTGGCAAATGACAAGCTTGTCGCCAACGTATAAAGCGCCTAATTACTGCAATCCTTGGGAATCAGCCCGCCCTCCCTCCTCCGTCCCCAGCAGTTCACTGAATATCTCCCTTATTTAAACACAAAAAAATAGGAGAAAAAAGGGGGGAAAAAAAAGTTTGACTGGAAACAAAGCTGTTGCCATGGAGACTGCGGCGCATGTGGTCCCCGGGAAAGCATCTCGCTGCCTGCACGGGAACCACACGGGAAGGGTCTGTTGGTTTGCGTGGGAGCTGATGCTTTGCAGGGAGACCTTTGTCGGTGTCACCCGGTTCAGCCAAGGTCTCTTCTGTGTTGCTGATCTCTGGAGGAGACCTTGAGGAAACTTTTCCTGCCCAGCTGGGGTAAGGCAGGGTAAGCTTGCTGACGCCGGCGGGACTGTTCTGGTCAATGGCTTCAGGACTGCTCAAAACCCTAAGCCATTCTTGGAGTGGGGTCTTTCTTTTCTTTGCCCTTTTGACCCACCAGCTCTATTTTTATTTTTCAGCCTTATCTCCAAGCGCCACATTTCAGGCTTCTTTAGGAAACGGTCTCCTTGAACAAAGAAACTGTGCATGAATGTAACGTTGCTGAAAATAGCTGCTGGGTGATCCTGCAGGGACTCGGGATCCACTTTTAATTGCTCCCACACAGAACCGCAGGGCTCTTAGGATAATTCAGCCCATGGCAGGGATTGCAGATTGCATTTCAGGCCCATCAGAGAGGACTTACGTCTTCTTTTCGGGCTCTGTTTTGAGGATGATTCATTTGCCTCCCATAGTTGTGGGGAAAGAATAGTCCGTGTTGGGTTCCCTTCTGTTTCCCCATGTTGGTGCTAGCCCACCTCTGACACTAACTTCCCGTCTCAGTTTCCCTTTTGGTGCACGGGGGTGCATTAGGGGTACCTTAGCT
>NW_010517423.1:5807-8835 GCF_000687285.1 Phaethon lepturus
CCTGGGCATGGCGGGGGCTGCGCCTGGTGGCCAGACAAGTGGCCACAGAAGTCTGGCCCTGCAAAAAGCAGGCAGAGGTGGCCCAGCTCCAGGACAGCTGCTTTCGCAGCCAAACCTTTGAAGCATGAAGCCTCAGCAGTGGGATGGCTCCCAGCACGTGCTGCTGGGGATCGACCGAGGCTGGCCTCAGGGATGCGCCATCCCACAGCGGCGTTGCCATTCCTGCCATCGCGTGGTCCGGTGATGGTCTGCGTCTGGTCCCTGGGGCGAGGACCGTGCCTTTCGACTCCTCTGCAAGGGCTGGTCTTCCTTGAGCTGAGAGCAAGCACGGCTCCTCACCCTCTGGCCATCTTCACTCTGCCTCCGTGGTGAACGCCTAAGGCTGGAGGATGCGGAGAACAACTAATCACCCCCAGGAGCATCCCACGCCTGAGCCGTCACCTGTCCGAGACCTGCTCTCCAGAGCAGCCATGCTGCTCAGTGGATGGGACTGGGGTAAAATGCAGGCTTGGTCCAGGGTTATACGGGTGCAGAGAAGCTATTTCTAAGAGAATATCGTAATTAATTGAATGACTTTTCCATGTCATCTCCTCTCCCCATCAGATCCTTCATGCCAGTGGCAGCTCTGCAGAGGGACAGTGTCCTTACCTGTCCGTTGGCAAAGCAGCATGCTCGTGTTGTTTGGGGTGCAGGACAGTTTTGACCTGGCCAGCACAGCTAACCTAAGAAATTTCTGCAAAACAGGGAAGGAAGGTCAGACTCTGGCAGCAATTTAATTTAGAAAGTCGTGAATCTGGTCAGAAAGAGGGACTTCTTGCTAACAAGTTACTACTGCCAGAGGCAGACAGAGATTTTCCAGCAGAAAAAGACTCTGAGATCTGCTGATTTTGCTAATGAATAAGCAGAGTCTGTCCTCCAAATAAGACAGATACAATGTCCAACTGTGACTGCTGCATGATGTCGAACACATGAGGGATACCCTTGAACCTGTGTCCGTCAGGAATGCTTTGGCCAGAGCTGGTCCTGTCTTGCTGCAGAGCAGGAGACGATTGCTGGGTTGGGACCTGTTTCAAAGAGGTGCTTCTGCTCCTCCTGCTGGGAAAAGGGCTTTTTTGGCAGCTGTTTTCACACCCAGCTCCATTTAAAGCAAATAAAACTAGAGCACGAGTGTGATTGTTCATCTAACATGTTTCCTCTTCCGTTGCTTGTTTCCATCTCTGCAGGGAGTGCGAATGTCTCACTCACCGGGTTGCATTTAAATTTCAGTCCTTTCTCCTGTCTCCTTCTGCTATTATGTTAGGGACATCTCTTTTCCAGTGGCTGAAGTGCCTCATGGACATCCCACCCTGTCACCAGTGAAGGCAGGGGACCTGGCCACCCCACTGGGAGGAGACTGGGCATAGAGCATCCCTGTGCCCCTGTGCACACAGGCAGCAGGAGGCTGCTCCCTGCTGCCTGCACTGTAAGGGATTTCTGAGCGAGGATCATCCCTCATGCTGCTGGTGCAAGGAGGGCTAAAACACACTGTCAAATCTGGGCAGCCCCAAACAGTGTTTTTCTGCCCCAAAAAACACAGCACATCCCAAGGGTCCTGCTTCCAGGGATGCTGTCGAAGACTCAGGCAGAGCCAGGGAGGTGCAGGGGCACTTTGTGCCACGTCACTGCTCCTCAGGGCGAGATGCTATTCCGCAGCTTGATTTACCCGGTCTACCCTATCTCCTCTGCCCAGCTGCTTTGGATCAATGGCTCCGTATCGATCTCGCCCCATCTCAGCACTTGCCACCTCGCCTTTCGCCCTGCGAGACCTCAGGAGGCACGCGGAGCATCTGCCGCGCCCGGCGAGCGGGGAGAGGTGTCTCTGGGTTTGATGCCGCTCCCCCAGCCCGGCCAAGAAAGTCACTTTGTCCCTCTTTTTTATCTGAGGCGTTCATACGTGCCCATGTGCATGCTCTGATTTTGCAGCACGTTACGAGCTCCTTCCAGGGGCTGGGTAGGGGCAGGCAGAGCTTTTTCTTACCTCCAAAGCATGACCGTCCTGGGTCCGGGGGTGCCAGTGCCCCAGGAGCTCACCGTGGGACCCCGGCTCACCCCAGCTCTGCCCTTGGGTGTCCCAGGTCCATTGGGTGCCCTGGTTCAGCCTGACTTTGCTCGCCTTCTGGCTGGAGCCTGTGTGAACCCAAATGTGGACTTTACTCCAAAACAGGATTTCATTTTCCTCTCGATGGCAATTGTATGCATTTTCTGTTGCTCACGCAGACCCCCTGACAGATGTAAGGGATGGAGAGAGAAATACCTGTCGTGATGCTAAGGGCTTCAGCTACCTTCAGCCAGTCACCACCATCCCTCAGCTCCCAGCCCCTCACCACCCTCCATTACCTGATTACATCCCCCCGCAGGGTTTATTATCCAAGGTTTTTAACACATGCTTGTGCATGACGTGAGGTTGTGCATCCCATCCCCTGCAAAGGTCCTTCTGCATCAGACCAAGGGGCCAAAGACGTGCAGGTCTCCTCTCTCCTCCCCCTCATCCCTCCCCAGACATCCCATGGGGACCCCGGGGGACCCCGGTTTCTTACTCACAGGCTGAGAGGAGCCGGGGGGAGAAGCTGGGGAGGAGCGTGCACGGCTGGGACAGGGCCGGCTGGCGGCGGCCGGCGGGGGAGAGGAGAGCGCTGACATTTTTGGTTGTTTCTCCAGGGTCCTGCTGGCAGGAGATCCTCCGCCGGCTCCATGGGGCCTCGCTCCCTCCTTCCGCACATGGCAACACGCTGAAGTTACAGGCCATAAATGGCCACAAATAACGTGTAATTGTGTAATTACTTCACTCCTTACTTACACAGTCAAATCATAAAGGCATCGCAGTAAATACCCTCTAATGACAGCCTAATTACATCTTCCTGCAGATTACTGGGTAATTAGATCCAGCAGGCTCCAGAAATAATTCCCAGGGAAGCGGTGGTTCGGATTAGCACGAATCCAGCCCGCTCTTACCCGGGAATTAGACTGCGGCAGCCTCACATGAGCCGCC
>NW_010517423.1:8847-9184 GCF_000687285.1 Phaethon lepturus
AGCCGCATCCCCTTGGGTGACGATGCACCGTGACTCTGCTCCCATGGAATGGCTTTTGGTGAGCCCCCGGCGCCCTCCCAGAACACCCATCCTCTGTGTTCCTGCCTTTGCCGTGGTGCCGCGGTGCTGTGCCCGGCTCTTGCTTCTTCTGCTGCCTGCAAATGTCCCCAAGGGTGCATCGCTTGGCCACCAAATGCCACTTCCCCGTGCTCACAGGTACACAACGCTGTGCTCTTCGCTTCCCGTTGCACGCAGCAACCCTCACCCGGCGGCTCCTGGGGTATTTGGGGACCTGTCACCTCTTTTTCTACAGGTTCTTCCCCTTCTTCCCCGCCAG
>NW_010517423.1:9237-11535 GCF_000687285.1 Phaethon lepturus
AGACGAGACCTTTAATAGTATTTGTAGGAGGCAATCTTGTTATTGCCTTCCGGATCCTCCTCACGCCAAGCGGCTGCACAGGGGCTGGCGTGAGCCTGGGAGGTCTCAGGGGCAGGAGGGGGGCTCGGCCAACTTGGACCCAGCCCAGGCTGTGGGGTCAGGCCGGGAAGAAGCTGGTGGAGTGTTTGGCTTTGGTCTAAATCCAGTAAACCCAAGTAAAATGGAGGCTATAAAGGAAAAAGACCTAAAAAGGACCCAGAGCCTTCTGGGCTTGGCTGATTTCCTCAAGGAAGGGTTGTGATGGGGAGCCTAGGCTCTGGTGGGAGCTGTGGACCAGCAGATGAAAGCTAAATTCCCTGGTTATGACTCAGAGCAGACCCATGGCTTCCCAAAAGCCTTTGGACCACATCTTTGCTGAGTTCCCCAATCACTCTTGCCAGCACCACGGTAGCTGTGGGCACTGTGGTGGTTCTTCTCCCACCCTTCCCATCACACAACCAGCAGACCCTGCCAGTGCAGTGATGGAGTTGAATGATAAAGGGAAAAAAAGAAAAAACATCCACCTTCTGGACATGCCACCTGTACCCAGCATGGTGGGAGCTCTCTTTTCCTTGGAGCCTGCGCCCACGTCCAGCCAGCCTATGCCATGCATGGCTCCCTGCCTGGAGCTCCACAGCATAAGCATCACCCCGACAGCCATCCCCTGTGCCCTTGGGGATGGCACGACCAAATGGCTTTAGGCTGGAGAAGAAAGTCAAATATTTCATTGCAAAAATGACAAAACTTAGGAGTTTTCTTCAAAAAAGAAGGAAAAGCTTTCAAAAAAGCCAGAAAATTCAACCTATGGTGCACACACCAAGCACAGGGAGGACCACAGGTCATTCCTGTCTCTCCTCCTCACTACTGGTGACCCAAGAAATGAGACCTTCATCTCCCTTCACACCTGGGATCCCAGCCCGGCATTTGCCGGCATTTGCCTCGGTTTTGCTGCAAAACGTTTTTCCGCAGCCCATGGCAAGGCAACGTCTCGCTGTGATGGCGTTTCTCTGTCCCTGCTCCGCCAGGCAGCCTGCGTCCTGCACCGAAGAGCTGTAACTGAAATGCCCCGTGGGGACAGAAAAGGCTCTGAAATACCCCGTGCCGCAAAGGAGAGAAATGTTATTTCTTGAGATCTGTTGGTGAATAAGTGGAGTCCCTCAGAAGCAACTAAACCAGGCTGGTCCTTTTGTCTGGCTCCTGATAGCTGTCTCCGCTTTATTTTGGGAGCAGGGCTGAAGCAGAGGGGTCCTGCTGCTCTGCTGCCCACCACCGCCGGGTCCTGCCCGGCCCCAGGGGCTCCTCTCCCCTCACCTGGGTTTCACCAGCTTTGGTTTCCTCATTGCTGGTGCCTCCCCATCATGGCTGGGCATGGCCCCTCGCCACCCAAACAGCCAATTTTTTTAAAAAAATAGATATTTGGGAAGCAGCAGCACTTGCCACCACTGAGCCGCAGGCCCTCGTGCTGCAGGGGGTCTCGGTCACCCCACCATCCAGCAGCAACCACTGTGTTTTGGAGGGGGATCGGTCACCCCCAGGGTTGTGAGCGTGGCTGGATCAGTCAGAGCCACGTCCTGGAGCTCCGGTGCCCGGCCAGATGCGCTACCCCGAAGCTGCCCATGGGGTTTTTGAAGCCCTGGCGTGGCTGTGATGCACTCCCAGGGCGGACAAGCCGTGTCCCCAGCCGTGCCTCCAGCCCCATTTGGATGTCACACGGTTATTCAATCATCCCCTCTGCTCCTGACAGCAAAAACCCGCTCTAGGAAATGCACTGCTTTCCCGTGCCGGCGAGCCCAGATGCACACTTGACTTCGGAGGATCTTCATTTTCATTTTGGGGATTAGCAAGGTGATTTCATTTGCCTAAGCCTGGAGGGTTTCCAGAAACCCGCAGCCAGAAAACCAGAGATGGGAAAGGCAGAGACCCCGGTACCAGGAGCATGGAGAGGGCTGGAGGGGCAGGGGTGGGCAAGGGACCTTCCTGGGAGGTGCACACGCAGCAAGGGGTAGGAGGTATCAGGGGGCAGGGATTTTCCAGCCAGCTTTGACTCTGGGAACAGCCGGAGGTAACCAGGGGTTTGTTTTGTGCTTTTCCCTCCCGCAGACTGGATCTTCGGCCCCAGCCCAGATGACAACAGCAACAAGAGTGACGTCAACTGCATCAGCAACAGCGTCAACGAGATGAGCGAGATGCCTGAGGTGCCGCGACACCAGGACCACCAGCCCCAGGACGTGGTCATTGCCATCGGCGAGACCTGCCATC
>NW_010517423.1:11606-12008 GCF_000687285.1 Phaethon lepturus
GGACGGAGCGGCGGGACGGAGCGGAGGGATGGAGCGGAGGGACGGAGCAGAGGGACGGAGCAGCGGGGTGGTACAGCAACCACCTTGCAGGACCGGGCAGCAAGAGGAAGGGAGGGGCAGAGCCAGCACCACGGAGCAAAGCCCTCTTCACCCTGGTTTTGCCAACCTCTAAGGACCTTGCCAGGGTGGGCGGCATTGCCCCTTCTCCTGGACTTGTCAGTCCTGCCCTGATGTCTGCCCCTGGGTTCATGACCTCCCTTTGTCCCCTGTGAATAGCAAAAAAAGCAAATGGAAAATACATCCACCAAACAAAGCTCACAAGAGAAATGAGCCAGAGAGGAGCTGGGCGGTCATTTGGCATGTGGCTGTCCTGGGGATGGGGGGGGGGAAAGGGCGGAGGAG
>NW_010517423.1:12066-15782 GCF_000687285.1 Phaethon lepturus
TGGGCACAGACCCAGGCTGCAGCAGGGAGCTGGGGCTGCGGCTGGGGGCTGCGGGCGGGCACTGAAAGGTCAGTGGGGGCCAAACCCAGCCTGGTACATCGGCGACCCGCCTGGGCCATCACTCCTCTTCTTAAGTGTTGCAACTCCAGCTCGCAGCCCATTTCACTGGGTGCATCCTGCAGCTGTGGGGCAGAGGGATGACAGTCCCAGGACCAGCCCGAGGCCACCTCCCCAAGGACCCTTCCTCCCCTGTGCCCAGGGCCAGCCTAGGGCCACCACCTCCCTGCTACCAGCAGCTCTGGTTGAGCCCAGCATCCCCTGACTAGGAGCAGCCCTGTCAACACCCAGCAAATCCCCATCCTCTAAGGAAAGGGGCTGGAGGGGAGGGCAGGGACCCCAGCTCTTCATGGGGGAAAATAGCCCCTGCGTGGCTGCATCCCTCAAACTCATCCCAGCATGGCCATCTCCCTCGTCACCCCCAAACTAGCTGCTACCACGAGGGGTGCTGGCTCTGCGCTGGGGTCAGCTACACGTGTATGCACTGATGGAGGGGGGAGACCTCCCTCGTCTCCCCAGGTGCCTTTCTTTTCCCTGCCAGGGCACTGCCACCCAAAACTGCCCTTCTCTCTTCCTGCTACTTCTCCCTGCCCAAAGGCATCCTTTCCTCTTGCTAACTCCAGGCAGATCCCCGCTCCCCCCTTTTTAAGGGGCTCAGGGGAAGCCAGCAGCAGTCAAGGTGCAGGGCAAGCTCCACGACCAAACGGGAAAAGGAGCAGCCTGATGGTTTCACTGGTATTTTAAGGCCAGCTCTTGCCTCACTCGGGGTTTTAAACTGGGATCCATCATTTCTGTGTACAACAGAGTGGAGGCACCGGGACCAAGCTCATTCCTTGGTCCTGGTGCCTCTTGCTTGGTGAAGGTCCCTTTAGTCTCCACAAGTTTCCTGAACTTAAAAAAAAAAATCTATACTGATGGCTCAGAGACCAAATCCCGGGAAAAGGCAAGTGGTCAGGACTTCTGCCCCCACTCAGGGAAGCGAGCCTTGCCCTTCCCAGCCTGAGAACCCAGCGCACCCCTAATAGCAGGGGCCAGAGCATCATTTTCCCCTTCTGAAAGCGGTTAGGGAAAATAGATGTGGTTTCAACCTCCTGCTCTGATGCCTTTTAATGACAGCCATTACCAGTGGTCCCACACTGGGGCTTTGTCAGCTTTGCAGCAGCAAAGGCAGTAGCAACAGTACCGCAAACCTCCCGCCAGTAATTGACCATTTCCAATCAGACACACCATCGCCGCCGCCATCAATTTTCTCCCATTTTTTTGTCCCAGCCAGCTCCGGCACTGGGGCTGTCAAGGGGAGCTGGGCAGCGACGCAGTGCGGTGGGGTGCTGGGAGGTGATCCCAGGTCTGTCAGCCCCTGGGAGTGGGGCTGAAGCACTGGAGCTGGCTGTGGGCTGGAGAAACTGGGAAGGTCCAGATTCCTGGGGGACAGGAGATTGTAAGGGATGAGGAGGCTGATTTCCTTGCTCCCCTACCCTTTCAACATTTGGAGGTTGGGCATCAGGGTCACCCAGGCCCCCCCGGCCACCACTGCAGAGGAATGGTGAGACCATGTGTCCATACTGCAAGGACATGTCATTTGCCAGGCACCACTGGTCCTCCTGTGGCTGTGGGCAACAGCCTCAGTGGCTCTTCTGCATCAGGGACTCATCACCCACCAGCTACGGGAAATAAGGTGGAGGCTTCCCTGAGGATGGAGGCGGCCACCTCCACTCCAGACAGGTTCTCGCCACCTTCTCAAGACATCTCGGGTCCCACATGCCATGGTTTGACTCCAGGAAGATGCTCCCACACCAAGCAGGAGCTAACACCCAGAGCCAGGGTGACTGTCACCCACCCCAGACCACAGTCTTCCGAGCTGGAGAAGGATGGAGCCAAGCTCCCTCCTGTGGCCACCTGCACCGGGGTCCACCAGGCTGCTCAAGGCTGGGAAGGGGCCGGCGAGGAAGTGCCCTCAGTCCCCTCCCCTCCATGACCTCCTGGAGCCAAGACCCCCGTTTTGAAAACCCTCTTTTGCAGTGATTCTGGTGCGGTCTCCATGCCGCAGACCAGCCGAGCCCCCGGGTAACGTTACAGTGGTGTGCGTGGTGGGGGCACAACCGACCCTCTCCGTGAGCTGCAGGGCGGCTTGGTGGGTGCCTGGTGCACGCCAGGAACCAGGCTGGCACTGGAGCTGTGCAGGACCCCATGGCTGTAGCTGCTTTCTCTACTGACCCCACTGGAACCTGCCACATGCTGGGGCAAAAACACAGAGGACAGAAGTTTTCCATGCCACCCCCCTTCACATCCCCCCATCCCTGCATCATTGCCGTCGTCTGGCATCTTCCTTCCCCCTAATTTGTCCCCAAACATGTCACCAGACACTGCGCTAGTGCTGAGCTCTAAGGGTGTTTGCGAGACTGTGGGAGCATCCTGAGAAGCCGTGGAGCCATTTTGCCGCCAGACACCGGAGGCAGAGCACGGCTTTTGGCTGAAAGCAGCCGCTGTCCCTCCAAGAAAGCAGTGCCTGCATTTTGGAGGACATCTCCAGCACCCTCAGAGGACCTCTGAAGCAGGCTGGCTGGGCAGGACCAGGTGGACAAGTGAGGCTGCAAGGATGGGGAAGGGAGAGCTGTTTGGGGGCTGGTACAAACAGTGCAGCATCCTCATAAACGTGTGCCAGGATCCCCACTCCAGGCTGGGCTCTGTCCCCCCCAGCCCTCTCCTTGTTCCCCACATCCTCCAAGCAGAGGGTGAGGGTCTGGCCACCCAGTGTCAGGGACCCGGAGAGAGGGTCTGTGGGAAGAGGTGCCGGGGGCTGTTTTTCCAGGCGAGGTTTTGGGGGTGCCAGGGGGGAAGGGGGTGCCAGGCTGCTCCACCTGCTCCAGTCCCCACACCTCTTCAGTGCCGGAGGTTGCTCTTTAAGTCCCTCTTTCCTCCCCTAAGCGCCTTAGGGAGCAAGGGCAAGAGATGCCGGCGCTTTTTATAGCAGCCGTAATCCCTGCTGCTCGCACGGTCTGTGCCCTCCTGCCTCAAAGCCTGGGGCTGAGCCTCCTAAATGGGGGCTTCTGCCCAAAAACTGCCTCGAGTCCCCTCAGTTCCCAACATCACCTCTCTCCCAGGGCACAGATCCCAGCTGGGGCTGGTTCTCACCTCAAAACCCCTTTGCAGAAGGCGCTGGAGGGCCACGAGCGTTGTGTCCCCCTCCCAGTCACAGCACTCTGCTGGGGAAGGACAGACAGGCAGACGTAGGGAGCGTGGATGAGCACCGGAGCAGCTGCCCGGCCTCTCCACTCCACGACTCGCAGAGCTGGAACCAGCCCCATGGCACAGCCACGAGAAAGTCCCCGGGGGCAGGAGGAGCTGGGGGAGGCTGGGGGTTTCTTTCCTTTCTAACCCCCCCCAGGAGGGAACCGGGGGCAGGGAGCGAGCGGGGAAGGGGCAGAGCGCTCCTGGCCCTGCAGCGCAGGAGCAGAGCCCTTTGCAGGGCAGCCGGAGAGCTTTAAAGGCTGATGAAGCTCCACGCCTGGATGTAACCCCCGAGACCCGAGCTTCAGCGTTTTATCCAGGTGGTTTCGGCGCTGGGGTGGCTGGTTTCCCTTACATGGGCTGCGCCCGCAAAGCCGAGAATGGCTTTTGGATCATCCAGGCTTCATCCCTGGGGGGCTGTGGAGAAGGGG
>NW_010517424.1:0-234 GCF_000687285.1 Phaethon lepturus
GAGGAGGAAGACTCAGGTCAACCGAGAGAAACGTTTCCCCGTCGTCTTGGCCGTGGTCATCGGCGTCTTCGTCCTCTGCTGGTTCCCCTTCTTCTTCCTCTACAGCCTGGGCGCGCTCTGTCCCCGGCGCTGCAAGGTCCCCAACAGCGTCTTCCAGTTCTTCTTCTGGATCGGTTACTGCAACAGCTCCCTCCACCCCGTCATCTACACCGTCTTTCACCAGGACCTCCGCAA
>NW_010517425.1:0-628 GCF_000687285.1 Phaethon lepturus
CCCCTCAGGGAGCCCGGCTTCCTCCCCACAAAGGCCCGGGAACGGTGCGGAGATGAGCGCGGGGAGCTGGGCAGCCCAAAAACCTTCCCCAGGCGGTGTTGGTTGCACGGGGGCTGCGGCAGCCCCTGCTCACCCCAGTTCTGCCCCCCCGGCCCAGCTACACGGAGGGAACTGGGCCCTGGCAGGGAGGCACAGGGGACGCAGCAGGGCCCCCTCCCCTCCGGCACCCCCGGAGGCGGTGACCCCGGCAGTGGGGAGCCAGGGAGCAGGACCGGCCCCTTCTTCCTCCCTTCAGCCCCTTGGCACCCAGTCCTCGGGGCCAGGCAGGGGCCAGGGCACGGCCCCCACCCTGCACCGCAGGCAGAGGGGACAAGACCCCCTCTTCGCGCCTGAACCCCCAGAGGGAGCACGAGGGATGTTCAGGGACTGTTTATTTACAGCAGCAGAAGGTGATCAACGTGGGGTTGGAGAATAGAAAGGCAGATGAGATAAGCTTAAAAAAAAAAAACCAAACAAACCCCACAACCAAAGCCACAGAGAAACATCACACAAAGAAGGAGCATTTCCAGGGGCAGGGGCTCCCTGGGCCACAGGGCACGTCCTGGCCCCCAGCCCCACGGGTGGCACC
>NW_010517425.1:727-5611 GCF_000687285.1 Phaethon lepturus
TGCTCCGCAGTGCAGGCACAAGTCCTGCTTTCTGCCCGGCCCATCAGAGGGGGCACAAGATCCAATGCTCCACCATAAGCAACTGGCTTTGTAACCCAAATCCACCTCCTCCTCCTCCTCGGTCAGCACCCCACACCCCCACCACAGCAGGCGTCGGGGAAGAAGGCTCTGTGGGTCACTAGACACATGCTGCCAAGGCCACTGAACTCGTGCAGGCACAAGTCCTGCTTTCTGCCCGGCCCATCAGAGGGGGCACAAGATCCAATGCTCCACCATAAGCAACTGGCTTTGTAACCCAAATCCACCTCCTCCTCCTCCTCGGTCAGCACCCCACACCCCCACCACAGCAGGCGTCGGGGAAGAAGGCTCTGTGGGTCACTAGACACATGCTGCCAAGGCCACTGAACTCAGAAGAAATAATCAAAAACAGTTAAAAGTGTTTGTGTTGCAAGTGCTGGAGATGGCCCCCGGCCCGCAGCGAGTCCTGCCCCACGTCCGCGCAGGCAGCCCAGGAGGTCAGCCAGCACCCGGTCAGGGACGGAGCTGCCTCCCCTTCCCTCCTCTCAGCACAGCCCAAAGCAGCAGCTACGCACGCCTTCAAATTCCCTTTAAAAAATTATGAATGGGAGCTGCCCCACTGCAGCGGGACCAGCTGCCGGTCCCTGCCTGCGCACAGCACAGCCCGGTGCCGCTGGCACAGCGCTGCCAGACCTGGCAGCTGCACAGCCCTCATCTACAGCGAGAAGGTTAAAGTTCCTCTTCGTGAGAGCCAAAGGAAACTTCATTTCCTTCCCGGCAAGCTTCCCATCTATCCAGCACTTCGGTGGAGCCCGGGAGTCGCAGAGCAGAAGGGGCACAGAAACCTTTGGCCCCAGGGGAAGGCTCCGAGCAACAGTGCGCTGGAAGCCGTCCCCGCTCATCCAGCACGGTTAGACGCTCCGCAGGCAGCAGCACGGAGCAGAAGCAGCAAGGTGGGAGAGCAAAGAGGAAAGGGCAGCAGAGATCCAGGTGACAAGCCACAGCCAGCGCAGGCAGACAGGCTCTCAGGATGGATTAGCATTTACTGTCACACCCATCAAGCTGGGGGACATTTGGGGACGAGGCTGTGGCCACCACAGCTGCGAGCCCGGTGGTGGAAGCTGCTGTGCTCCACTCCCAGCTGCTGGACATGAGGCAGGGACTGGTCCATGTGGGAAGTCAGGGCCTGGATAACCACTTCCAGACCACAGTGGCTGGAGAGGAGGAACGCAAGGATTTACACACACGCACACAGGGGCTTGGCAGGGCAGGATGAGCGTTTCAAAGGTCACTTTGTGGTACAGAGCTCCAGGGAGGTCTGCCCCGGCAGGACAAGGAGCGATTGGCAAGGTGAAGTCTGCAAACAGGACACCCACCTACGGCTACAAGCTGGGCAGCCGGGGCTTGGCAAGGTCACTGCCAAGGGAAGAGATGCCACGGCGTAACCTCCCCTTCCTGCAAGGCACTAGCCTTCCCAGAAACACTGCAGCCGGGAAAACAACCCTTCCCAAACTGCAGCAAGAGGAAGGCAGCCCCTTGGGGATCTCCCTGCTCCTTGTAAACAGCTCTTTGCTGCGGCCCCTGAGGAAAACACAGCCCGCAGCTCGGAGAGCCGGTGTAAAACAGGTAACAACAGAAATGTGCTACACACGGAGGAGAGTCAGGCGAGCAGCATCCCAGGAGACACCGCAACCCGCCTCCAGAACGATTCCTTTAGCGTTAGATCAGGAGCAGGACGTTGCATTGTGGGACGCTGCCAGAAACCAGCAGTAACCCTTAAATGAAAAACACCCTGAAATCAGAACCAGCAAAGCGTTCCTCAAGCCCAGAGAGAGGCCGTCTCCGCTCAGAAACCCGCTGCCAGGATCGCTGCCTGCTCTGGGAAAAGTCATCACCACCACACCCCAACAGAAGAGTCTAAATGCAGGCAGGGCTGGGGACGTGCTGCTGCAGGAGGGAACGGCCGACTCCGTCTGGCCAGTGGGTCAGAGCAAGGATGTAGCAGAGGTGGGGAAGGAGTCCCGGGCCCCTCCACCCCACACGCCGTACCACCAGTGCAGGGCAGCAGTCCACAGGGGAGACAGGAGACCTTAGTTCCGCAAGGCGGCCAACCTGTAAGGAAGAGCACAAGAGGGAACCAAGGTGAGAGCAGCAGAGACAGCTGCGACTCAGGAGGACCCTTCAGCCTGCGCGTGCAGGGAACGTCTCTGCCCAGAAATCTCTCTCCTGAGGCAGAGATACAAGAAATCCTGCCCAGGAGCACGCAGCCATGGCTGCCTGGGGCTAGCTCGGAGCTTCTGTCATCAACGCAGGCAAGGCACTGCGCAGAAGGGCTTCCTGGCTTCTCTTCTGGGTCCCTCGCCCAGGGTCGTCCCCAGCTCCCAGGGCAGCGCACCGCAGCCCGGGGGCTATCCCCGGGCAGACCCCAGCGGCAGCTGCGTGGGGAGAGGAAGCTCATCAGCATCTCCTGGGGCAGTTCCAGGGAGACAGCCTGTTCCCGGAGCTGTTTGAAGGTCGGCGCCAAGCGTTCCCAGAGCAGCAGCAGCTGCGTGAGGGCGAGGACAGAGCAGGGGTAGACTGTTCTGCACCTCTTCAATGAGAGCTCGCTGCCGAGTGCCAGAAGCCACCCACTCCCCCAGGCCCACAGTGGTCCCACAGCCCTAAACGGCTACCTCGCCTGCCTGCGCAGGGTACCACAGGGACCACTGGGCTCCAGCTTGCCCAAGCATGAGAGAGAGCTCAGTACCCTCTAACTTATTCCCTTCATATTGGTGCAAGAACCCTGGGAAGGACTCTAACTGCCTCGACACAAGGCACAGGACCCAAGAGAGAACAAACCTCCGCGACAGCTGGTCTTCCTGGGTGCGGACTGAGCTCTCCCCCACTGCCGAAGCCCCCTCGGGGAGCTGGTTGAGCTGGTCCATGATCTCCAGGCCATTCTCCTCCGCAATCTGGACAATGAGGCTGTCCACCTGCTCCTGCGGCGTGGTCAGCGTGGTAGCGGAGCTCATGGAGTCCTCCATGACCTGCGACAGAGACAGCCTGTCACCCTGCCCCACAGGCAAAGCCACTCGGCCCAGCCTGGCTTCCTCCCCCAAAGAAACAGCTGCAGATCCCACATCTCAGCCAGAACAGCCTCAAACCTGACAGCAGGGCTACAGCGGAGGGGCGCAAGGTCCTGTTCTGCCACAGACCCCCTCTGAGATAACGGCTAGCTACCACCCTCCTCCTTCTCCCCGTCTGCTGCGTTCGCCTCTTTGCACAGCAAAGTCCTTCCCCGTCAGGCAGCGGAGACGTGTCTTCCCCAACATCTCTCACATCCCTCAAACGCAGAGAACAGAACTGTGTGAACAGCTCGGGGGTTTCCCACGCCTGAGGCCAGAGTTCCTGCAGGGAACAGAGTGCTGCTGCAGAAGCCCGAGTTCCAGCTGGGAGCCAGCACGTTACACTTCAGAGACAAGCCCACCCTCCCGGACCCCTCAGAGGCCACTGGCACTTACCGACGTATGAACATCCAAATTCTGAACCTGCTGCTCGAATTTATCCATCACCGCAGACACCTTCTGCAGGTCCATGGAGCTCAGAGCCTTGTCCAAGGCCTTGGTCACCTGGGCCATGTTTTTCGTCACCTGCAAGAGGAGACTGCCTCACAGATGCTGCCCAAATGCAAGGTACGTCGCTGCTGAGAGTAAAACCCAGGCCAGCAAGCGAGAAGCCAGCATTTCTGATGCTCACACCAGTGCTACAAGGCAGGACAGGCTCTGCCTGCTCACCAGAGGCTGCAGCTGGCTCTCTGCAGGTTCCAGACCCTGAAGAGCAGCGCTCCTGGCAGGATGGGTCCCAGCCCACCACCCTCAAACACCCTGTGAGGCAAGAGACTCCAGGCATGAGCCTCTCTCTGGCCCGTGCAGCCACGGGTTAAGGACTGAACTCGAGCCCCTCACGAATCAGCCCTGTTGCGAGGCCGCCCCAGGCAGGCTCTTCATGGCCTGCACCAGAGCGAGGGGGTCTGAGCCAACTACAAAGCTTGGCGGGATCTTTTTTGGGGATGGGGAAGTCCAAGGTGGCTAGGGGCAGCAAGATGGGAAGAGCCAACGTTTGCCCTCTGCAGGGAACAGACTGGTCTCAGAGCCCCAGGCCCCCACAGAGGCTCTTACCCCCTTCATTGTCACTGCTGTCTGGACCTTGGAGGCCACTGCATCCACCCGGGAAGACATGCGGAGCCAGTTAAGCCCCTCGTTCTTCTTGCGGATGGCATTCTCTGCGTAGACACGGGCACACTCCACATTCTTCTGCTGAAGGGCCTGGAAGGGCAAAGAGCAACCACTGGCACAGAGAATTCGCTGCAGCTTTATACACAAGCGCGCTCTGTTTCAGCCTGACAGGTTTCCAGCAGGAAGCAGCTCTCCCATCACCCTCAAAACACTGAGCGCACTGTTGAATGGGAATTACATCCCTCTCAGTGTCGCAGGGACGCACCACATCACCCAGCAGGTTCGAGAGCTGAGGGCAGGACTCAAAACACTTGGAAGCCGAGCTGGCGCATGCAGTGAGGCCCGGTGGGGGAACCTGCCCCTTTCCCCAGTCCCTTCATGGAACACGGCAGGATCTCCAGCCACGTGGCACAGTGCCGACGGCTGGCAGTGCTGGCCGGGCAGTTCCGCATGCAGGATGAGCTCCCACCCACCTTTTTGACTTTGGCTTGCTCGGCCTTGGAGTCTTTCTCGGCTTTTTTGGCGAGCTTCTCCAGCTGCTTGGCTGTGAACTGCAGAGAAAGCCGCAGGTTAGCATCAAGATACAGCAGTGCAGGACAAGGGACCCCGGGGTGAGCAGAGCCCCAGCTGTCTCCCCCAGCCAGCAATGCCG
>NW_010517426.1:0-207 GCF_000687285.1 Phaethon lepturus
AATTTTGCATCTCTAATTGGTCTCAGTCCAGAGTCCGGCCAGCCAGTCGTCAAAAGCCTCCACGGTTTGGCTTTTTAATGAGAGATTTTCGTATACCATCACTTCATTAAGTCTGTAGCCAAGTCATTTTTAGGGCAATTTAAAATGCACGTGCCACGCGGCCCCAGCTCTCGCCCGGCTTCTGACGGTAATAGTTGGCGCAGCCCC
>NW_010517427.1:0-22019 GCF_000687285.1 Phaethon lepturus
TATCGGCCACAGGTGTCATTTTATTTAATTTTTCTGGCTGCAGATCCAGGTATCCCGAGCCGCAAACCCGAGCAGCCCGTGAGCATTTGGGCGGGATGCGGATCAGCGGTATTTGGGGGGGGAAAAAAAAATCATCAACCTGTCCGAAATAATCAAAACCGTTCCCTGCTCCGCATACAGCGATCTTAATATTGGCTGTCAGCAAGGAAGAATTTCTATCAATTATTTTAAAATTTTATTACTTATAAATAAACGTTTTGCCAATAGATTAAATATTTGGGAATCAGACACAGCCTGCAGGGAAGCTGAGGAAGGCTGGAGAATTGGTTAAGGAAACGAAGATCCACTTTGGGAGATCCGGAGGGGATTTGGTTTCTCCTCGGGGACGGTCAGGGTGATAGACTTTGCCCGACTTCTCCCACAGTTAAAATGGAGTTGGATTGCCTGTGCCTTACAAAGAGGAACGAAAAATCCCGTGCTAGGTTCTGGCATTGCTGTGGCCGGAGATTCAGGACAAAGAAAGGCCAGACACCATCTACCCACAGTGATTTAAGAATAATTAAATCAATCCTGCCACGATACAGGAAGGGTGGATTAAAAGATGCCCCAGTGAAAGCTTAGCGGGATGCGGGGTGGAAGGAGACGTCCTGCTATGCGTGCAACAGGAGCCTTGCTCTGGAAGGGCTCATCCCAAACCCGAGGTCCCTGCCGAGGCAAATACCCCCAGTTTGGGTGCTGTGGAGTAAGTACGGGTTCGTTTTCCTTGTGGACCAGACAGGGCTGGATGAAAACACAGCAGGGGCTGGTGTACAGCTCACTGTTTGGATGGGAGAGAGGAAACGAAATTCACATTTGTTTTATTTTCAGTTCTAGACAGAAACAGACCCGCAACGTTTGGCCATAGTTGTATGTTCTGTACTAAATGGTTAAGACCTCTAGTTGTACCAAGAAAGGGCTGGGAGATGACAGGCCAATAGTCTGCAAATAGCTGCAGGATAGAACCACCGAAAGGGATAGTGGATTGTGGATTGCAAAAGGGACAGGGGCTACCCAGGGAGGAGAGCTAAAATGGGAAAACTTCAGCTGAATGTCAGGCAAAACCCTCCTGCCGGTGAGCCTCGCTGGGCTCCAGCACTCCTGTCGGGGAGGGTGGAGGAGAATGCTTGAAATCTAAGCTGGATTAAAATTGGAATAATTTTTCCTGTGGTCCCAGAGAGAGAAAATACACGAGTTAATGTGCCTCTGCTGTCCCTAGAGTTCACAGATTTGTCGGAGCTGAAGGAAAACTGTTTGAAAAGAGAATGGATATAGGAGTGAATTTAAAGAAGGGTCTGGTTGCAGGCAGGTCCCTTGCATTTGCATGCTGCTTTTGTTAGTAATGTTATTGATCTGGTGGAATCCTTTCGATTCTGAATAGCAGAGAATATTTCTGAGATTTTCTGTTTATGCTCTCTGGAACTGTAGGGCTTTTCTGAAATTCAGATGTATTTTATAAAAATACTTTTTTTTCCTCTTTTCCTCCCCCTTCTGGGAGCTACATGTTTCTTCATTTGATAATATATTTATACATTCACTTTGAACAAAGGCTGCAATTCGTTGTTGGTTTTTTGTGGGGGGGGGTTGTTTGTTTTGTTTTGGGGTTTTGGGGTTTTTTTCCATTAGAGTGTTGTTAGTTTCTATCAAAAACTGTGTTTTGTGTACCAGGAGGGTGGGAGTTTTAACCCTCGGGGGAGTGGAAGTGGTCCGAGACCTCTCATCCATCCCCTGGAGAAGGGCTTTTATCCATTTCGTCTTTCCAGCTGCTGATTTTTCAATCTGGTTGTCCCAAGCTGAGAACTGGCTGCGCAGAAGCTGGTTGGGCTGCTGCCCACCCAGGGTGGTCCAGGAGGATTTCCAGAGGATAATGGGGTGATGCAAACTGGCAGGGAGCAGCTAATGGGATACGGGACTGGAAGCAACCAGGGTAAAGGCAGAGGAAGGGAGCTGGCACTGGCTTTCGTGGGGAAGGCCTGGTGAAAAGCAGCGGGGAGCAGAGTGGATAAAAACCTTTGGAGGATTCAGCTGAGGAGCGGGGCTCCAGGGGAGGGTTATTTACTCATGGAGATTGAAAAGGCTAAGGACCAGCAGCTGCGGAAGGTCTCAGCACCTCTCCAGACGGTGTCCCGAGGGTATGCTGCTTTATCTCAGAGTGACTATCAAAGGGTTAAGAAACCTCTGGATGCAAGAGGAGGAGGGGGGTGGTTTTAAGCCAGGCCAGGGGTGGGAGCGCTGTTTTAGGGGGGTGAGGGATAGAGACACCCCCAGGATCCTTACAAGAGGCAGCAGAGTCTGAGATGTAAGAGCAGCTGCCATCACTGCTGGTTGCGGTTGCTCGCTGCTGGCAAGGGACCATCTCCAGACGGAAGTCCCTGAAAGGAAAGGTGGATCTGGACAGGCTGGATCAATGGGCCAAGGCCAAGTGTATGATGTTCAACAAGGCCAAGTGCAGGGTCCTGCCCTTGGGTCACAACAACCCCGTGCAACGCTACAGGCTTGGGGAGGAGTGGCTGGAGAGCTGCCTGGCGGAAAAGGACCTGGGGGTGCTGGTTGACAGCCGGCTGAATATGAGCCAGCAGTGTGCCCAGGTGGCCAAGAAGGCCAACAGCATCCTGGCCTGTATCAGAAATAGTGTGGCCAGCGGGAGTAGGGAAGTGATTGTGCCCCTGTACTCGGCACTGGTGAGGCCGCATCTTGAATCCTGTGTTCAGTTTTGGGTCCCTCACTACAAGAAGGATGCTGAGGTGCTTGAGTGTGTCCAGAGAAGGGCAACAAAGCTGGTGAGGGGTCTGGAGCACAAGTCTTATGAGGAGCGGCTGAGGGAACTGGGGTTGTTTAGTCTGGAGAAGAGGAGGCTGAGGGGAGACCTTATCACTCTCTACAACTACCTGAAAGGGGGTTGTGGTGAGGTGGGTGTTGGTCTCTTCTCCCAAGTAACAAACAGTGGGACAAGAGGAAACGGCCTCAAGTTGCACCAGGGGAGGTTTAAATTGGGTATTAGGAAAAATTTCTTCGCTGAAAGGGTTGTCAAGCATTGCAACAGCCTGCCCAGGGAGGTGTGGAGTCACCATCCCTGGAGATATTTAAAAGATGTGTAGATGTGGCACTTTGGGTCATGGTTTAGTGGTGGCCTTGGCAGTGTTAACAGTTGGACTCGATGATCTTAAAGATCTTTTCCAACCCAAATGATTCTGTGATTCTATGTGATTTGTGACTGTTTAAAGCACTGTCTTCTGGCATTTCCTAGTTCTCCTTTCACCCTGGCATTTGATCGTTTGTGCGCAGAAACCCAGTAGATGGTGGGAAAAGCTATGCGCTAGCACGTTATCCAGGTTTCTGTAGCTTCTGCATCCATTTTTCTGACTCTTCATCATCTTTGCTTCTTCTTCTTATGTTTTTTGATCAAAGAGTTTTACTCCCCTCAGGACAATCTTCACATCCTACCAACTGGAGGAGCTGGAAAAGGCCTTCAACGAGGCCCACTATCCTGACGTATATGCTAGAGAGATGTTGGCCATGAAAACAGAGTTGCCAGAAGACAGGATACAGGTAATCATATCTCTCAGACCCCCTTAACCTGCCCCTCTCAGCCATGTTCATCCCTCCCCGAAGAAAAGGTAGCGGCATGGGAAGGCTGACCTTGCTCTGAATAAATCTCCCCAGGCTGTCCACTCCCCTGCTCTCGGTGGGTAGGCAGCCAGATCAGCTGTTCTTGGCAGATTTGTATTTGGTGGTTGTATGTCGGTACGTGCTGTATGTGGTGTGTTGTACCAGTGATTTGGGGTGTGTATAACAGAGGGAATCCTAAGTCATTGAAGGGGAACTGGTGTGCAAGAAAAGACCGCAGCGTTTCGAGGTCTTCGTGGTATAGGCAAGAAGAGAACCTCCCAGAGACTGGGCCTGGGTGGGCAGTGTGGGAGGGAAAGACCTCATCTCTGCTCCTTTGGGCACAGGAGGAGGGATGCACAGGGACGTCCTGGGCAGCTTGTACCACTGGGGGTAGGACCGCAGTGCGGGAATGAGGGGTGAGTCCCAGTGAGGTTTTTGCACCATCTCTGCACTTTCACTGCACTTGCCTCCTCAAGTGAAGCTTCCCTGAAAGTTTCTGGGGATAATTTTTTGTTAATGATTATTAGTGTTTGGGGTTTAATTGCATGCCAGTCCTGTTGTGCTACCGTGAGGAGGTAGAACGAGGCTCTGTGGAGTGTTGCTGCTGTGTGGTGAATGTTCTGGCAGTAAGGAGCAGCCAGCACCAGCCTTTGGCGTGCACGGCAGCCAGTGTGCAAGCAACCATTACAGCCCAAACAGCTGGAGAAGACTTACAGCTGCTGTGTACAGTGTGGGAGGCACACGGTGCTTGGACAGACCAAACATCACGTTCACAAGGGTGGACTCCAGCAGCTTCTGCTGCCTCCCTCCTCCCCATGCCTCGCTCCCACCAGGTTGCTGCACAAGACACAGGGCTGTAATGGCCAAGCCTTGAACCCATTTTAGCTCGTGCAGATAATGTTTCTTGGCTGGCTGGGGTTTAAACTGGCCTGGTCCCTCACACGGTGGCAGTGGCTGCCCCTGTGGCTGATGCATAGCAGCTTCTACAAGAGTCGTTGGCCTGAGCGCCACGCGTTGTTAGGAGGGTCCTGGTTTCCTTGGTTCCTCTTCTGTTCCTCCCTCATGCGTGCCCAGCACCCGTCGATCTGTTCCTTCAGCGCTGTGCTCTTTCTTTGCTAAAGAGACAGCCCAGGAGGCTGCATCCCTCATGGGTTTGGAGGGCACTTTGCAAGATAACACTGATGCTGGAAGCTGCTGAGGCATGACCCTGTGCAGGGTCAGGGAGACCCTCCCAAGCAAAAGTGGAGCCCTTTTTCCCTCAGTACTGAGCTCACCTCACTACCCTCATTCTTGTGCTCAATCAAGAGTGACATCTTTATAAAAGCAGGTTGTGCTGCTTCTCCTGTTGTTCTGGCAGGACTCCTGCTGACCTAACAGGCTTGTAGATAACCTGCATGCTAACAGGATTTCCATCGGTCTTCAGAAATAATAGCCCATCATCTGAAATCCTACCTGATGCATTAGGATTTTGCTCTGAGCAACAGGCCCTGATGCTTTGCCTCAAGAGAGAGCGAGCTGGATGGAGGGTCACTTCTCCACTTGTGACCCTGTAGGACATCAAGTCAAGAGGGGAGAGACCTGTTGGGTGTCTAGTGTTGCCTGCACCCACCATCTGATGGATGCAGGGCTGGAAAGAAGATCCTTTGATTTCCCATAAAGGGCCTTTTAATGGAAGAGGTTCACCTAGTGGCACAGTATATGTTGACCATATACTGTCAGCATTTCTCTGGCCAGAGCTGAGGGCCTTCACTAGGGGTGCGGTAGAGGGAGATGTTACGGCAGACAGTGCAGAACTGGACACTGCATGTACTGCTTCAGCATGTGGAGCATCCTTCTAGTGCTGAGACTCAGTGTTTTATCTGATTTGGAAGTGAAATAGCGGCTAACATATCTTAACTGTCACTGACTTGCTGACAGCACGTCACTCCGCAGCTGGCTCATGAAGAACTGCCCACTCTTCCTGTACTGCAGAGTTTTTAACCTAGGAGTGCTCCTTACTGTGACCCCTCTGCCCTAGAGATCGGGTTAGACTTGGACAGCAGAAGCACCCTGTGGTGTGGCTGTTCTGAACAGCAGATATTACTCATGGCACTTGTATTCTAGAAGAAAGTGCTTGTGAGTAACGCTTTTGCTCGTCATGAAAGGGGAAATAAGGAGAAACAGCAGAATTTCTGTGGTATCTGTTGTGTGAGAGCATGAGCACCCTGCCAGGGTGAGCATCATGGTCACGTAGGAGTCCTGAGCACCACTGATCTTTCCAAGGGGTCAGCACCCGAGTGTCCCTTACTACATACTCTGTGAAGTTTCCTTGTCCATACTTTTTCTGTGTCACAGGCCATGACAAGATGATTCCCAACCTTGGTCATGCTTCTTGATATTTCACCTCATGTTCCTTTTCAACTTTAGCCTCTTTTGCATGAGCCTAATTCCTTCCCCCTTGTTATCATGTTTAAATAAATCTAAGCTATTTCTTCTCCTGGTTGTCACTTTTGGTTTTCATCATCACTTAAACCAGCTGTGAAGATCTTTTCTTAAATAATTCTTCTTAAATCACACACCAGTCTCTTAATCATGTGGTTGTTCTTCAGTGAAGCCCATCCTGCCTGTCAGTATTCCCAGAGATAAGGGACCACGTGCCTACAGCTGCACACCAGATGTGTTCACACCAGTTCAGCTGGACTTCTGAGGCCTTGCAGAAACAGCCTCAGATTAGCACTGGTGTACTTGCTTCCATATTTATTTCATTCTATTTTTCTAATTCAGTCACTTCGAGCTCTTTTTTAAACAGATTTTTTTTTTATCCTCAGGATTTTCCCTTCAGTGTTCTGGGTTTCATATGGCACTTTATTAACTTTGGCTAACGGCTCTGACACGGGCCAGAGGTGGATGTTAGAGAAGAGCATGAGAGCAGGGCAGCTATCTAGTGATACTTACCGAGTACCTTGCCAGCCCCCTGGGATTTTGAACACATGTAAATATCTTCATACCCTGCAGCAAGAAGTTCTGCAACAGAACTGCATGAGTGAAGTAAATCTTGCTTTGAACCTATTAGCATCACTTAATGCCCCTTGGAAGAGATAGCTGACAATGAATCTTTATTCCCTTTTTCATAATATTTATAATTTCATGTCATTGTATTTTTTTTTTTCCTTGCATGAGTTTCTAACTGCTCAAGGGAGCTCTGTATTTTTGCATTTTCATTGTTGCTTGCAGTTCCTCCCATCTTTCAACATTGTTCTCTCCCTCTTGTAGGTCATTAATGAAAGTGTTTTCTAAGATTGTTATGAGTATCATGTGCTGTGGACTTTCACAGCATTTCATGTGGGTTCCCACTGGATCCACACCTGAGAGTGATCTCTACCCCTTATTTTCATTCATGGAATTATTTCTCAGGAGGTAGTAGTCAAAGAGAAAGTAAATCACCTATGAAATTCAATATGAAAGTGAAATTCAAAGAGTGCAATTGAGAGAATGATATATAGGAATTGCTTGCATGTAAAACCTTCAGCAGAACACTACAAACAGCCATCAGAGGCCAAGAAAGTTATTGGTTTGAGAGAACATTGAACTCAGGAAAAAATATTCAAATCCTCCATTTAAAGAGAAGATGAACTTTTTTTTTTTTTTTCCAAGGCAGCACTCTTTCACATCGCATGCATCTTCCTCCCATATTGAGCTGGCTGCTCCTGGAAGGAACATGAGCATCCTCCTGTTGGGCAACGTGGGAAAAGAATTTCATTTTCCTAGGGAGACACTTTGCACAAAGTCAGACCAGATGTCACTGTGGCCATTTTGCGAAACACTTGAAAAAGACTATGTTAATCAATGTATTCGAAAGAATATTCAGAAGAGTTGAAGTGCTGCTATTAGAATAAAACCCAGACCATTCTGTAAAATCCAGGGGAGGTAAGTAGATTCCTGCGGGGAGATATATCCTTAATAGACAACTTGAAGTATTCAAAATGGCCTCAAGCTGACAAGTATTCTGACATCTGAATTAAATCAGTGTATTACTCATAACAGATACTCTTAAGTGTAATGTGCAGATTTTAGATAAGTTATCCCTATTGAATTTTTTAGTATGTGACAGTTCCAAACTTTGAACACCATTATCTACAATATTAAAGTTCAGTAACAGTTTGATTTGGGATTACTGAAATGACTGTGTATGTTTGTAATTACAGTATGTCTCCTACTGATCAAACAAATCGATTAATCAGTCCACTATTTCAAAAAAATAAGATCCTGACTGCCATTGTGGGGACACTAGATTCACCTTTTAAGGGAACTGATCAATTAAAAAAGAGAATAAAAGTGCTAAAAATCATCAGTTCTTGTTGTTAAATGATTTTATGGTAATTATGTGGATGAAGAATTTTGGGATAAATAAAATTGCTCACATAAGCAAAAGGAAGCCCAAGGAGACACTGATGCCATGTGTGAGGAGTGGGGATCGTCTGTGTATCCAGCAAGCTTTGTCAGGCAGCTAAGAGGTCAATTTTAGCTAAAAACAAAGCTAAACTCTAATTGAAAAATAGATTTAGCTGCTCGCAGGTTAACACATTTCAGTATCACTGTGTAGCCCCTTAGGAATTGAATGGGGATGGAGGAATCAGGAGGGGTGGTCATTTCGAGGGAAGCATTCGTACCAAGAGTATTTTTCTAGAAGAAGAGGCTTACCTTGCTCCAGTTTTGCAAAAACGTTCTGTGTTTAGAGGTGAACATAATTTGGAAAGGCCTGAGGAACCCGTATTGCACTGAGCAGGAGCTCAGGGGTGAACCCGTGGAGTGCCCTCAAGAAATGTGATAGTATGAAGGAAAAATTGGCTTTATGCGGCTTCAGCAGCCCCGGCTTCTCCCGCTCCCGCCAGCTTTTCCTGCGTGCTGCAGAGCGTTGAACTGTAGTCCCAACCCCACGGTGTAAGCATGGAATGGGGATGATCGCTCCACGCAGTTGCTGACCTTTCCCGAATCTGTGCTTGGAACGGCCGCCAAGGGACTTCTTAGTGCTGCAGAATGCAGTACCAGTGTTGTTTTTTCTAAGCTTACGCTTCTCACTGTGACTCTCAATAAGTGAGCACCTGTGTGTTCTTGCTAAAACTTTGGGTGACTCTCGCACTTAGAAGAGAAAAAGGCCAGCACGAGGCACGGTGCCAGCGGGCTCCCACCTGTATCTCCGTACGGCACAGGCACAGAGATCATGCAGCTGGAGGGAAATTACCAGAGTGATTAGAGTGGTTGGAGGTAGATTACCGAGGTGATGGAGAAGTTGAAAGTGCCAACCATTTCAAAACCTCCTTTTTTTTTTTTTTTTTAAGAACCCTGCAAGCCCTGCAAGAAGTTAATCATGAAATAGAGCTGAGCAGCTAGTGCTGGCTACTTTTGCCAGTCATTCCTGAGCACTGGGGCAAGCCACTGCAGTGTGATACCAGATAAGCGTCATTAACTTCCCCTATGCTTTTAGAAATGTAGGAAGTGTACAAGTGAGAGTAATAAAACTAATCAAACTTACTGGCTTGGTGAGAATATTATTATGAGTGTTTCTCATGGCGTATGGTGCATCTCTGCCTCCACATCTTTAATTGGTATGTAAGGAGTTCATCCACTTTGCTGCCTCTTCAATAACATGCTTGTTTAGTTGATCTAAATTCATATTAATTTCCATTTTTCAATTTAGAGTTGTTTAATTTGGCCCTTTCTGTAAGGGAGTGTTTTCATTACCCTTTATCTATGGCCTGTTTTCAGTCCATGTGCTAGAACTTCGTTTACAAGTTAATTACCATGGCTGCAAAGAGGGGCTGGGTGATGGGCGAGTGCAGGGGCCCAGGCAAGCCTTCCCAAAGGGATTACCCTCTGAAAAGTCTTATACTGCATGACTTCGGACAGAGGAAAAAAATGAGGCAGGAGACAGGAAGGAAAATGGAGGACCAGGAATATCTCCTCAGCTTACTGCAAAGTGGGGACTTTCCAGGTTGTCACTAGACCATGGAGGTTACCTGCCCAGCTTGTGGGATTTACCCTGGTACAGCTGGGGCTGTAGGCGCAGTTTAAAAGGTGGTTTTTAGTGCAGAGATGGAGGTACAGAGGTATGAATATTTTGTATACCCAGGTATGGCTTTATCCCTCTATGTTCAGTCCCTGAGTTGCTTCAGCCACAGACCAATTTTTCTAAATGGGACAGAAGAGCAAATAAAACCGAACTTGCCTGTCCTTGCCTTCTGCTCTGTTCCTTGCAAGGTGTTTATGGCTGTCACAGTATAAGGGACAGTGTGGTTTTGGTGTGCTCCTCCACAGTGTCAGAAGGGAACTGTGACAGCTCCTTCCTTGTTCTCCCTCTGGTTTGGCGAGACCATAACTGAGGGTCAGATGCCTTCAAGTGTTGGGACACTTAAGCTCCCTGTGAGAGGAAAGACAGGCAGGGAACAAAATATGCCATAGCCCGTTGCTGTGGAGTGCCTTGGCAAGGACTTTGCCCATTGTGGCCAGGACAATGAGGAATGGCTCTGCAGGCTTCATGTCAGGCTGTGACAAGTCAGTTTATCTTCCCTGCATTTATCCCTCTGTTTTCTTAACAACAGTAGTTCAAGGGTAACACTTCTCCGAGTTAGCCTAGGCACTGTGGTTCCTTGATCACTTAAGGTTTCCTGGAAATGCTACCTTAAATCTGGGTGCTGGGAACACTTGCATTCACTCCTCCTTTTAACGATGAACTTTCTTTTCAGATACTACTGCAGTTTTCCACAACTGGTTTTTAAAAAAATAATTGGGCAGCCCAGCAAGTTCAATAGTTAATTCCCCTCCAGCCTTAGGATGCCTGGCAGAGGGACCAGCTGATGGTTGTGTGTTCAGGTTTTCCTTTAATGATGCTTTATCATAAAGTTTTCTTCCTTTCCTGACTTTGATTAGAGATTTTTTTAACAGTTCAATAGCACAGGCACTTTAGAGACACTGTTAATTTACTCCCCCCTGTATTTCTTAATGGATCTATTTTTCTCCGTACTGTTTATCTTTTACCCTGATAGATCTCAACAAGTTCTCCTCATTCTTCTCTGGCAGCATGAACCTCCTTTGTCTTTTCATTGTCCTTCTCTGTGGGTGTTCTGCGAGCCAGGTTTTGCACAGGCCTGTGCAGAAATATAAAAAGAAAACTACCATCTGCCTCATGCACCAAGCTTTTGAGAAGTCTAGTCCTCAACAAATGTATAGATGACCCTGATCTCCCTATGTGCAAGGCTGGCAGGTCCTTCTGTGGAGCAGAAAAGACAAACTTGAGTTGGAAAACAAACTGTTGCTACAATATCCTACAAAAAAGGTGGCTTCCAGAGACCACCTTTATCAGAAGCTGTGAGAAAGCATTAGGTACTCCTCTGTCTACTCTGAGCAGCACTGCCCTGCGAGGAGCCAGAGACGTTCCGTTCAGGACCTGCCTGGTGTGAGAAGCACTATTTGCTCCCTACTTTCTCTTTCAGTGGGTTTCTGTTAGGCTTCCCAACTGTCTGAACAAAGGCAGAGCTGAAAATTTGGCTGTAGTTATTGCAAATTTCAGCCGCAGCTTTTTCTCTAAATTCATAGAAAGGGAATGCAAGTGAAGCATTGTTTATACCTGCTCACCTTCCTTTGACTTATGTAAAGGCCCATGGCACGCACATTGCATGTTCGTAAATAGGAGGATTATGTCCCTTCTGTGGTCTAGAAGTAACCTACTGACTGATTCCTGCCTGACTGTTGGACCTGACCTGATAAAATTTGGATACGCAGCAGCCCCTTGCCAGGCTGGGGTAGCCCATACTGGTGCTGGCCGGGCTGCCCACCCATGCCTCTGGGAAGCTCTGGCTCACCTGCAGCCGCAGGGTCTGCAGGGTATGCCACCTGAGGGAACACCTTCTCATCCACGCTACTATTTCTTCTCCAAGGGCACTGCTTGGCTCACCCTGAGGGAGGCTGAACTGTGAACATTGTTGGGAAACAACTCTTTGGAAGCATCTAGGCAACTGATCCATGTAAACGTACATGATGAGTATCGGTGCTGATCACTCCTCTTAGTCAGATGTGCCAATGATGTCCATTCCAAGACAACTTGTTTTATGTCCAGCAGGTGTTTCTGGTATCTCTAGGTCCCTTCGTATCTTTGGCTTCACTGCCATCCTCCCAACTCGGTGCCCCCATGACTGTCACTGCAGTGCCCTGTCATTTGTTAGTTGATTGTATGAACTTGTTGAGCTTATACAATGACCATGCCTGAGATCAAGGCTTCAGTGGCTGAGTGACAACTGAGGGAGGATCCCTGCCTGGGAGATCTTAGCCTGGGTGAACTAAGCATGGGGCATACTTGGGAATGCCCTGGTGAGCTTGGATATGCCACCCTGGTGTGAGCAGCATCCACGAGTAGGTTGCACGTTGCCAGTTCTGTGGGTCGCACCATTAGCTGTGCTGTGCACTAGCCCAACCTGACAATGTCAGCTGCAGGCGTCAGTGGCACAGCAGTGGAGAGTGCCTGAAACATGAGTCTTCAGCAGCTGTAAGGTGTCGTGAAAACTCCAGGAGTCATGAGTTAGTTACACAGGGAAGGTGAAGGGCACACTGAGCTGAGGAACAGGTAGACCCCAGAGCAGACACTTGGTAGGGGTAGAGCTCTGAAGGGCAACCCCAGTGCAGCCCAACATAACTGCCAGTCCTGACCTCTTGGGTGGTGGTCAGGGGACAGATTGTGGTTCCGGCCTGCTCTTTGGCTCTGGTGGTCCTTCCCCAGATTCAGGAAAGCGTGATGAAGGATTTGCTGAGACTGAGTGATTAGACATCTTATTGCATGAGGCAAGGAATTGCAAACACTGTCCTTACCATGTATCTCCTAAGGGAAGACTGTAAAGGACTGCAACTTTCTCCTTTTGGTACTGAGCCCAAGCTGCTCCATGGAAACTTATTACAACAAGTTGCAACATTTTACAACACACAACACATTTCAGTAGATATCTCCCAGCTAATGCTTCAACGTGCCAAGAGTTCCTGTGCATGGGTGAGCCCATGCTGTAGCCCTCAGGGAGCACTTTGTGGGCTGTTCCCATGCACGCAGGGATGGGCTTGAGCCTTATCTCGGCAAAGGATGGGCACCAAGTAGGCTGCAGACACCATCTCCTGTCTGATGCACAGCCTCAGGGTCCTACATTTTTTCTGGAGAAGGCCAGAGCACACCTTTGCCCTTTGCTCTGTGTGTGCTGATAAAGGAAAGGGCAATATGCAGCTGCTTCTGGCATGCAAGGGGCAGCCCCAGAGAACAGGCAGTGCTCCGCAGCCTCTGAGGAAGGCTGGTGTCCCAAGCTCTGATTTTGGTGCCCATTGGAAGGCATCATGGAGGGGGACATGCCATTTCTCCTCCAACTGCCCTGACTCGCCTTGCTCTAACATGACAGTGATAATATAGCGTGTCCCCGCATGTTCAGAGAGTGCACTGCATATGGATGTTTATGAAGACCTATGTTAACATTTCCTCTGTGCCAGAGGAGCTGCAGAGCAGGTTTAGCAGGGAAAAAGGAGGCAAAATGAAATGACACAGGCAGGATATCAGCTTGTTTAATGGAGCCAGGCATTGTGAGGACCCAAAGGATGGGTGCTCTGTGCAGTACCACCCTTTGTGTCACTGATAAATGTATCCCTGGGCTGGTGTGGACTAGGATGATGGGTGCACCCTTGCTAGCTTTCCAGTGTCTGTCATACACCCACCACCCTGATGCTTTTCCTGTTTTTCAGTCAGCATGTTAGGAAAAGAGGAATCTGGGTGTTTATCTGCCATGTCCAGGCACCTGGCAGCCTATATGGACCCATAGCTCCAGCTAAATTGCTGGTCAGCTGTCATCATGATCTGACCGTGATGAAGTCAGCGTCTCAGGGATGCATGTGCTGTGCAGATGTGCTGCACGGATCGGGTGTGTGCTGAACCACTGATCTCACTATACCTGCCATGCACACTGTGTGCACACTGTTTTCCTCTGGGGAAGATGGAAGCCCTGCGCCTGATGAAGTTCTCCACTTTTTGAAGGTTACATGTCAACAAGTGAGAAAACATGTCACCACATGAGGTGGCAAGGCCAGATGAAAACCCCAGATTTGCCAAGGGGACACAGTTTAAGACTTGTTCCCTGGTCAAGAGGGATTTTACAGCTTTGGCTGCATAAGTCATATAAATTGCAACAGGTAGCCATGCTTGGCCCATGTACTGCTTTTAGGAGTGGGATTCAGAGGCAGGTGTGGCCTGCAGGACTGGTGGCATAGTGTAATAGCATGTACAGTTTTGCTGAGTGCTGTATTGAGCCCATATTCAATATATGCATTGTGCAAGTTTAGCTTAGAGGAGACCCAAGCTTGGACCATCATGTCTTTGCTCAAGAGGGATGAGTAGCATCTCACAGCTCATCTCAGTATGTCTGGCTGGACCTGTTGGCTGAGTAGGTCGGACACGACTCCAGCTATTACTTTTGCCATGCCATGTACGGGAATTGCTCTTTCTAATGTGAGCTCAGAAAGCTCTTTCCCAGTGCTCAGTAAGAGGAGGGATGATGAGTCCTGCTATCAGCCATGCAGCCCATGTGCAACCTTTACTGCTCTCATTTAACTTCATACCCACTTTACACCAGCCATAGAAAGTGATGTCACCATAAACAGTGCCAATAATTTTGACATTATATTTGAAAAGACAGCAATAAACTGTTTCCAGGCTTACACAAGTGGCGCAGTCTCCACGAGCAGCCTCAGGACAGGAAACATTCCTGGGGTGATCACTGCAGGGGAAAGATTTGGGGAAGACCCAGGACCCAGTCAGACCTTACACTCTTGTGGCAATTCATTATAAAGCCCCAGGGCCCGTGACTGCAGATGGGGAAATGCTCTGAGAAAGATATGAGGCTGTTCTTTCCAGTGCTCACATCCTCAGATTGGACCCATCCAGAGTTACCAGCCCTGTCTGATATGAGGATGAGAACATGTCTATTTTTGAAGAAAAGGTCTTAATTTTGGCTACTCTCATTGTAGAGGCTTGGGTTGGAAAGGAACAAGGTAGAAAGGGAGGTGCGTAGTTTTCAGAAGGAACTGAGTGCTGAGACAGCAGCGGGGCCCCAGCTATGGAGGTGATCTGGGGATGCTCTCTGATCTGCAGCTGGACCCACCAAAAGGCTCCAAGAGGGGAAGTGCCAGGTATGCTGCTGAGCATGAGTTTAAGAGCAGTGTTCTGCTGCATGGGAGAGAGTGGGCTCGACCAGGCTTTTCTAGTCAAGGAGAGGAGGAACCATTGTGCAGGCAGAGGTGTGAAGAGCTTGTACTGAGAAACAGAGCTTCTCCATGCCAGAGTGTGCAATGCTTCACTGTGCGTACGATGAGGTGACAGGATCAGTCCAGAGCAGCGTGGTGGGGAAAGAGACATCAGCAACTACAGGGTGTTGGTGTAGATGTCTGGGTGTTTCCTACAGCAGTAAAATGTCACAGAGGGAAGGGTCTGGTGGATAAATGTGAGAAGTTCAGTTTCTGCAGGGTTCAGCCTGAGGTGGCTGGATCCCTAGGAGAAGAGCACAGTGCTGGATGAGCACGAGTGTGTTGGGTCAGAAAGCCATCAGCACCATGATGTCAGGTGGGACCATGACAGCAGTTTACAACCCAAGGCAATGCCACAGAAGTCCAGAAGGCTTCCATGCTGTCTGTCTGGGCAGCACAGTGTTCCTCTGCTGTGCCCTCACTTGAAGAGCTCAGTTTCGGAAATGGCTTCTTCGCAGGCATCTTACAGAGCGATAGTTCACCTCCCCCAGGCTGAAGGTTTGCGCCAGGGGACTTGTCAGAGAGCAAAGAAGATGGGGTAAAATGCCTGTTAATCCATGGGTAGGGGATTAGCGTGGCTGCTGGGGCAACTTGGGATTTTGTTCCTTGCCTTAGTTTCTGGGTTGCCAACAGTCGTGCGCAGCTGCTCCCTGTGACCTGTCAAAGGCGTGTGCTAGTGGGGCGAGGGCTGATGTGTCTGTGCGTCCGTGTATGTGTGTCCGTGTCTGTGCATGTGTGGGTGTGCATTTGTTTGTGGCCATCTAGTGGACATTTCAGCGTGCACTGCTTTGGTCTGGGACCATCTTGTGCTCCATAAAGCTTGTTACTTGAAAGACCCCTGTTGAAGTGCTGTGTCAAAGGCAGTATGTGAGACTTGGTGAAGCAAAAATTCACCATTATCGAGCCTGGAGTTTTCCTTTAAGGGATGCGGAATGCTTGGGCAGGCAATATAACATTATTTTATAAGAAAGACAGGATTGGCCACTACCAATTCTCCTGTCTGTATGCCCCAGTTTGGAAAGTAGGAACCAAGAAAATTAGTGTAACCTGTGAAAATTTTAGATTTAAACAATGCAGAAACAATACACAGTAACACCCTAGATGCCTTAAAATATCGCTTGGCTAATTCAGATTCCTGGCTCATGGCTAACCTCTGGGAGATTTCTCTCTTTAGCAGACAATGTTTCAGGAGCTGATTAGGTAAACAAACTAACTAATATGATGAATGCGGATAACAAGGACACATTGAGTCTCACATCCCTTTGCAAAATGAGAGATTCCTCCTACTACAATTTGCTCCTCTGCATCATCAATAATCCGAAGAAATACTGGTCATCATTTGTGTTACAGAGGAGGAAACTGGCAAGAATAACCTTGCCAGTCTTGACTCCGAAACACTGCAGCCCTGCGGTGCATCACAGGGTGCCTCTCCTTTTACTGCTTTGGGCAGTAGGCACTGAGGGTCAGAATTGGGCGATGATCAGGATTAGTAATATCCCTGTTTATAAGGCTTTGCAGTACTGTTGGTTTTGGTACGGGGGCCTCAGAAGGACAGGCATGTGGAACAAGCATCCAGGCGATGATGCTGAAGGTGCTGGCGTTTGCTGCTGTCTTGGATCATAGGCTGTGGCTGCTCTTGGAGGAGGCAGTGTCAGTGTGACCTGCCTGGTGGGGTTACAGAGTGTGTGATGCTCAGCCCTGACAAAATTATGGGGACTGAGTTGATGGGCAGATCCTTTGTGAGCAAGGTGTTATGTTACGACCTTCTATCTCCCTGTTTCATATTGACAGCAGGTTTTGCAAGGTGATGGGTTTTGGTCTTGCAGCTTTTCTTTGCCTAGAGGACCAAATCTGATGCATTTGGAAGACCCTGCGTTTTCTGCAGGGTGCACACGCATACCCAACTTGCAGCATGCACTATGAAACTGAGCATAGTCTTATCCTGCTGCCGGTGCATGGAGGGCAGCCTTGTCAGAGGTGTGCTTGCCTGCTGCCCCCAGCTTGGCCGGGGCAATCACCATCCCAGATCCAGCCCTTGGTGTGCCAAGGGCAGCAACTTGTGGGGCCTCAGGAGCAGCCCAGGAGAGGGCTTTGGGCTGCTGTACAGCAAGTGTGCATGCATGGACTGAACATGGACATCCTGTGGGTAGCAAGACACACCTGTCCTCTTCACCTGTTGTCCATTTTCTGAGGGTAGAGTTCCTGGAACAAGCTCCCCATCTTTCACAGGGTGTGCCCATGCGATAACCAAAAGCTATAAATCATCTTAAGATGTAGCACATTGCTCCAAAGTACACCTCTGTGCATTAGATTGTCATAGCTTTGCACAAACACCTGACGTGCTTCAGTCTAAAATTAATCAGGGGTTTTTACCACTGGTTGTGAAGTGTGGAAGTGCAAACACAGTCTTTTCACCATATCCTGGGCTGTGCAATGGAGAACCAGATGAAAGCAAGTGAGAAGGAAGGTGTGTGGTACACAGCCATGTCAGTAAAGCATTTCAAAAAGCTAAGTTGGCCCGCGTGATGGGAAGGGGCAAGACCAAACAGGGACAAACCTAAACATTGCTTGAAGCAGGCTGAATTTTACAGAGCCGGAGGGAGATGTAGAGTAAATATCTTCAAGCAAAGACAACTGCAGCAAAAGAAGCCATGGAATACCAAAACTGCAAGTGAATGGAAGTATAAGGGTGGAACTCTCCCCAGTCAAAGGAGGAAAAGTGAAGTGCCAATAATAAATATTCAGAAGTTGTGGGTGAGGTACCAACAGAGCTGGAAATGCCTCAGAATTACTAAAACTGGTGTGTAATTCGGCTCAGAACCAAGGCATAGTAAAATTTTGGTAACACATCAAGAAAGCTGAAGAAAGCAGTGAGATCTTCTCCCAGAAGAAAGTCCCACCAATGGAGCCATCTGAATGAGGGCAAAATCCTGAGAACGAGCCACAGGGAATAATTCTGCTGATCTGAAATGGTGTGGGAGCCCTTTCCTGTGCTGCTCTGGAGGGTCTTGTGGCAGAGTTGCTGGGCTGGGTTTTGATCCCAGCAATATTCAATGTTGAGCATCATTAGCTTCATGTGATTTCATTCCTGAGATCAAGATATAGCTCCTGGTATTAAAGCAAGATGGCCAGTCCTCCCAACTTCTATTCCACTAGAAATTCTGGGATTTCAAACTTTCCTTTTTCCAAGTTGAAACCAAGAGGAAATTCCCATCAAATTACAAAAACCGGTTTGAGAAATCTCAGAACAATCTTATTAAGATGTTGATGTAATTTTGATTTTCCCATTTGGCTTTAGACATAGATTTTGCATGTCTTAGGCGGCTGAGATTAAAATACAACGTTCAGAAGAAAGCCATAGATAATTTTGATTACACTTCCACTGGCTGGATGCAGTTTTTCCTGTGCGATTGAATCAGCATTTTCTGATTGAAAATTTTCCACCAGCTCTAGTCAAAATTGGACGGCCAGCTGGCAAAGCTTCTGCTGGCTGTGGTATTTCCGTGGCCCTGCCGTGGGAAAGGGGATGCTCCACGGCAGTGGGTTTAGTGGCAGTGGGCAGTGCTGGGGCAAGTGAGATCTGGCCAAGGAGAAGGGCAAGGGAGCATAAGGCAGGGGAGAAGACGTTTGGGGCATCAAGGTGGGAAAGAGGGGTTGTAAAAGCATCAGTGAGGAGGCACCTGGGTAAAAAAGGATAGAAGAGAGTTTACAAAGTTGCTGGCTTGGTACTTAATGGAAAAACCTGTTCCTGGCTGAGATCCCAGCTATGGCAACTTGTGACAAACAAAGCTGCACAGAGCCAAGCCCTGCAAGCCACACTGAATACAAGGAAAGGTGTCATAGCAGCAGCCCCAAACCAAGGCAGATTTGCAGGTGCTGTCCCTTGGGTTGTGCAGGAATTTCTCCCTGAAGCCAAGGGAGATAGAGAGGAGCTCTGCGGCGAGGGATGTAACTGTACTGGTTTATCCAGGGCAGAACAGGCCTGGAAGGTCGGGCTCTCCCCTTGCAGCATGGAGGTGTCAGGGGTAGCTGCCCCACCGCCTCAGTCTGCTCGGGGAGAAGGAACCACAGCGGTTTGTGCTGAGGCTGGAGGGGGAGCAAGCGGGTGCTTTCCAGCGCTGCCCTCCGGGCTCCGGGAGTGGGAGGAGCACATGGCCTGGAGCGAGAGACCCTGCCAGCATCCTGCTGACTGCATGACCCAGCAAACCCAATGTCACGCAAGCATTCCGGAGCGGACGGAGAGAGGAAGCTGTGCACTCCTGAGGGTCCCTGCTCAGGCCCCAATGGATTCGCAGCCATCCATGGTCCAGGGGTTACATATCAGCAGTATGAAAGTGTAAATCAGACTGTTTATCATGCAGAGGAGGTGACATAAGGCAAAGCAGCCCAGCTGTAAAATCCTCTCTGATATGCACAGAGTGTCTTCTGCTGGGAGAAGCTGGGATCACAGCTGCTGGGACCACCACCCCAGCCACCCCGCATTGCTCCCTGTGGGGCCAGGCTGCCAGGGCTCCCAGGAGCGGCCCAGCTGGCTGTCACCAGTGCTAGCAAGCCACCCACCTACCCTGCAGCTCTGTCCCTGTAAGGCTTCGGTGCTGGGCAGTTCCCTTCCGCACAGGTGAGCAGAGAAGAGCTGAGCTTGCCTTGCCAGCTGAGAGCTCCATGGCATCAGTCTTGTGGTCCCCACAATAGAGCTGGGGCTTTGCCCCAGTCCCCCAGTGCTCCCCGCTGCAGCCCAAGCTCCCCCATGGCTATGGGCAGTGGGGACAAGAGAGGGTTAAGCTGTCAGCTCTGTAATGTTAAACAGGTGTCAAAGGCACCTCCATATATCTGCAGATTGAAATCAAATTCTTTGCAGTATAAAAAGATAAATTACCCAGGCGATTCCCGCCTCATCCCACTCATCAGGCCAGCGCCAGACGGCAAGCAATTTTTTTTTTTAATGTGCTAACGACCTAATCAAGCAATCAAGTCGGAGAAGATTGCAGAGTGACCCCGAGCATCCATCTGCCAGCGAGACCCCGCCATTCATTTCCATTCCGCCGTGTACTTTCCGGGAAAGGGAGGGAAAAAAATAGAAAAGAAAAAAAAAAATCCTAAACAAATTAACACCCAATTTTCTGTGAGTCTAATTAGTTAAATGAGGAGGTGTTTGGGGTGTCCGCGGGGAGGGAGGGGCTGGCTCTCGGAGAGGGGCCTGGTAACTCCATGGCATTAATTAGCGCAGGTCAATGGCGTGGTTCCCTGGGGACCAGCTGCTTTAATTTCCCGTGATATTTCAGTGCCTGAGGCCCATCGATTCAAACTGAAATTAACTTATTTTTCAATCAGGCCTGGGCTGCCCCTGGGGCTGACTCTTCCTTTGCCTCCTTCTGAATAGACCTCGAGCAATTTTTCATCTAAAGCTGATGCCTCTGCTCGGTGGGAAGGGAGGGGAGCCGGGGAGGGAGGAGGGCGAGGGAGACAAGAGGAATGGAAATCGGAGAGAGAGCGCTAATAGATTTCTGCAAGCATCCCACACACACCACCCCCCCCCCCCGGCATCGCCACCCGCCTCTCTGCTTGCTGCCCCTCAGGTCACAGCTCAGAGATTATTCTGCCAATTTTCTGAGAAGATGAGGGGCTTTTCAAACTGGGAACTCAGGGCGAAGCGCACAGATCAGCTCACCCCTTCTCCCACCTCTCCCGAGCATCCAGCCCCATCCCAGCCCTCTCTGCAGGCACTGCTGCCCGAGCCCCGTGCCACGGCTCAGACACCCAGTTAAATAATGAAAGAAAATCCCAGGCACAAGAGCCAAAAGGAGCTAGAAAAAGACACCACGATGGGAAATTAATTACATCCTGCTGAGAGGGATGGGACCTGCTCTCACGCTTTGCCCTCACTGCTTCTGCAAGGGAGGGAGGGAGAGATACCCTGCAGCTGCTGCACGGGGGAAGAGGTCGCAGTGCTTTCAGGATGAGCATCCACGTGTCTGCCCTCATCCCGCTGCAGGAGCACACGTGTGTTCCCATGCGGGAAGGTGAGAGATGCACCTTGTGCCCCCAAAAAAACCATGTTCCTCCTTGTCACCTGCCCCAGGTTTGGTTCCAGAATCGCCGGGCCAAGTGGCGAAAGAGGGAGAAATGCTGGGGCAGGAGCAGCGTGATGGCCGAGTACGGGCTCTACGGTGCCATGGTGCGTCACTCCATCCCACTGCCTGAGTCCATCCTCAAGTCTGCCAAGGATGGCATCATGGAGTCCTGCGCCCCTTGGCTCCTGGGTAAGAGAGCAGCTGCCTTCGGGGGGGATGGTGAGTGGGTCGAGACAAAATGGGGGAATTCAAGGAAGAAAGTGGAGACGTGCCAAAAACACGGGTGGAGGGTGGTGGGGCGAGGCTGACCTCCACCCCCCATCCCCCAACGGCCCATCATCAATGGTGTCTGACCGCTGATCCCAATTCCCTTCTGGTCCTTGGATCCTGACCTGCAGGATCTGGCCGGGGCAGGAATTTGCCCCCCGTGCTCAGGCTGGTGTTAGCCTTCAACTCCCATGGCACGAGCATCCTTCACCCCCAGCCCCGGGGCAGGAGCTCCAACCCTTGCCCAAGGCAGGAGGTTATCCCAGTCCACCTCCCCCAGCCTCATGATGCTGTTTGGGATGCTGGGACCCCCAAATGTTCTCCCCTCACCCCAAGTCCTGGGAGGAACACACTGCTGCCTCCTGCTCTCGGGACCTGGGGGAGCTGCATTTCTGCCTGGTTTCGCTTGGTTTTCTGTGCAGACACAGAGGTAGAAGCTACCCTACCATGCTCCCGCTCTTTGCTTCCCGCTTTCTGACCTTTCAGGCTGATTCTGGCCCAAAACTAATCTCTGGCATCTTGATGATGGGCTGTCCTGTCCTTCTGTCTATGTGAAACTGAGAGAGGCAGAGGGGTGGGTTGTGAGGAGTGGGTTGATACAGGAATAGGCAATGGGGGATCTCCCTCCCCAGCCTTGGTGAAGCTCGGGCGACTGTGCTGCTGTCTGAGACCCTCATCCCCATGTGGGGACAAGTTAGCTTTAGGTTCACAGAGAGAAATGAAGGGGACAGTAATCAT
>NW_010517428.1:0-384 GCF_000687285.1 Phaethon lepturus
GCACCGGGTTTTAGCCACAAAATGCCATTTCGGTGCCTCTGGCCTTGGGTCACGGGAACGGGCAAGGGGCAACGAGGATGCACGTGCCCTGCGTGGTCCGGGCGTGCGGGCGGGATGCTGCTTCCCTCGGGCTATTTTGGAAAACACCGGCTTGGGCTTCGGCTGCGGCTGGGGGGGGGGGGGTGGTTATCCGCCCACAGATCTGCAACTGGTTTATGCCTCTGGTTTCCTGACCTTGCAGTTGTGTGTGCATTGCCTTGGGTATTTTCCAGGGTTGAGCTGAAGCATCTCTCCAGAAACCCCTGATTGTTCCAGGCTGAAAAGCAGGTCTGAAGCAATTAGAGACGGAACAAAACCCTTCCAGCTACGGAGCTGCGCAAGGGA
>NW_010517428.1:461-2861 GCF_000687285.1 Phaethon lepturus
AGGCTGGACCTGTGGGGAGGGAGACTTTCCTCCCCGCTCGGGAGCTGAGCAAAATCCTCGCTGGCCACACGTCAGTTATTTCTTTTTCTCTCCTCAGGCTTGACGAGTATTAGCGAGAATTGGGTTTTGTCATGAGGCTGACAAAGATGATGGTGACCCATCCCCGGGGGCACGAAGTGATGCGAGGAGCCGGGAAGATGCGGCCGCACCAAGATTTTGCTTGGTTTTGGAGGACGGGCTGCAAAACCGGGTCCTTCTCCAGCATCTGTCCTCCGAGAGGGGGACGAGGATGTGCCCAGGGGTGGGAGGAAGATCATCCTGAGGGTCGGTGCCGGTGCACTGGAGCTGGCCGCTGTTTGCTGCCTTCCCACGGCTCGCCTGGCGCCCGGCCCGGCCTCCCTAGTTGGAAAACCAGAAATCTGTATTTCTAAGTATTTAATCTGGCAGTTTTGCAAAGCAAAACTCCGGCGACCGTCAGCCGGGACCGGAGGCTGCTCTCCGCTCACTTTGTTCAGAAGAGCCTCGTTTTGCATCTAACGAAAATTTTATCCCGATTTTTTGTTTTGTTTCTAAAACAAAGAGACATTTCCAACACCCAGCGGCCAGAGATTAAAAAAAAAAAAAAAAGAATAAAATATTTATTTTAAAATGAGTAATAAACTAGGCTGGGAGCTTGCATCCGAGGAAGGTTTATATTCACTCTGTTTTTCGGATGGGGAAAATGAGTCACCAACTAATGGCCAAGGGGAACTGATGAACTGGAGTGAGTTGCATGGGCTTTTTCACCTTTTGAGGGAATTAAAACCGCTTTACCATCCTTCCAGTCTGGGTCTCAGCCTGGTTTTGCACCCGAGTGGGGCAATGCTCCCAGGACAAGGTTTACATCTTCACCCCGGGGGCAAGGGACCCTGGAAGCCTCCTCAGAAACAGCAATGTCCCGGCTGAGGCTCTTCTTCAGTTTGCCTGAGGACTAAAATCTCCTTCATCTGCCCCCTCCTCCCTTTGAAATAGGAGAAAGTCAATTCCTCCAGACCCCTCAGAGGCTTTTTTGCTGCTGTCGGTGATTTGGTCTTCAGCCGTGTTTGGAAGGAAACCAACCCGACCGCTTTCTCCCAGTCTCTCTAAATCGTTCCCCCACCCCTTCCAATTTCATACTCAAATAAAGGAAATAATTAAAAGACCAGGAAAACGAGCTGTTGGCACGTTTCCCACTAAACTGCTCAGCGCTACGGTGCTGTGCGGAGCTTGACGTCCTTCATGGGAGCAGGGTAGGCTTTCAGGGAGCTGCTGGGACGCTCCCATCAGAGGGAACCGGCCACTTCTGTGGCTCTCTGCTCCCTTCCCCGTGCTCCAGGGCAGCAGTTTGCTTTCCCTCTGCCAGAACAAAAGCACTGCTAAATACCCAGCTGGCTTCTTTTCAGCTTCAGGTGAAGCCAGCCTTTTGCGCAAGAGCCCGAGGTGCCGGTGGAGTTACCGGCCAGCAGCAATTTGCCTCTCGGAGTGAAGCTTTGAGGGAAACCGGAGCGTTTTCCCCCATTTATCCCACAGCTTGCCTGGGTGGCTCCAACCGCACCCTCACCCGCTGGGCTGGGGATGGGTTTTCTCAGCCTATTTCGGGCAACGTCTCACACGCCCCATGCCAGACCCTCCGCGCAGGGTCTTGCTGGGAATTGCGTGTGCCTGGGGGAGACCACCGCCTTTCCCCGGCCGCTGTCCCCCCCCAAAAAAAAAGGGCACAGCCAGCTGGGGCTGTTTAACCCCTCTCTGCTCCCTCCAGGAAGGCCACATCCGTTAAAGTAAAGCCCCATCACCACCTCTCGTGGTTTGCATCCAGCTGCAGCAAAGCACGATCACCTGGGGGAAATTTGGGGAAGAGGAAGAGGAAGGGTCAGGGCTTCCTCTTCTCCCCCTTCACCGCCTGTCCCCGCTGGCGGTGGCAGGACAGTCCTCCCTTCCCAGGGGAGTAGGAAAGGCAGGTACTGCTCAGATGCCGTGAATTAGGGGTGGTTTGAGGGCTGGTCTTGGCTCTGCTGCTGCTCAGGCATCCTTGTCCCCGGAGAGCTTGTGCAAGGACACCCGTGTCCCCCTCCCCTGCGTCCCCTACCCCATACGGGGTTGTGGGGACACCCTGAGATGCAGGGACCTTCCCACCTCCACCCTGCCGTGCCAGGCACGTGGGCAAGGTGCTTTTTTCACCCACTGGCTTGCTCCCTTTTGTGCTAGGTTTATCCTGGGCCAGCTTTATCCTGCTCCGGGCACGGATTCTGCTGGAGCTTCTGGGTGTTGTACCAGCACCCACAATTAATCGAGGTTTGGACCGGGCACGTGTTTCCCTAAGCCTGGTCGATGGCAATGGGTTAAACCAGCTCCTTGCGATGCTGCCTCAGCCTCCTCTCCCCA
>NW_010517429.1:0-3025 GCF_000687285.1 Phaethon lepturus
CACGCGTTTCTCTGCGCCTCTGCCTGTGCCCTCCTGCTCTGCTCCCAAACCCACGGGCGCGGCTGTAGACCGGGCGCAGTGGGAACGACATCCCCCACCCGCTGTTAAAGGAGATCCTGCTTTCGGGCGAGAGGCTGGGGGCAGCTTGCCAGAAAGGTGCCGAGCGTTTCATCAGGGTAACGCAGCCGGACCCAGCCTGCGCGGAGCACCCTCAGGAGCGGTGTTGCATCAAGCCTGCGCCCGCCTGCCAGCAGCACCACTGAGTCACTTCCTGCCCTCAGATCTCGCCTCCGAGCTGCCTTCCTGCTTGAGCCTCCCCACGGACAGCTCGGAAATCTCACGTATGAAGGGCTGTTGCGGGGGACTCTGGCGCGGTGAGGAGCGGAGTCCTCGCAGGGACCACCGACACAGCCATGGACCTCACCTGGCAGCTCCCCAACACCAGCGCAACGGGAGGATGCTGCAGGTCATTTCTCCAACACGTAGGGAAAATTTGGTTCTTACAGTCAGCCTCGGAGGAGGAGGCAGGAGACAAACGAACCATCTGGGTGTTAAGGCTACACAGTCCCCACACGCACCACTGGGACGTTGTGCTTACCCATGTACATACATCGAGTTCTGCTGAGGAAATGCAGCCCAGTGGTTTCCCCAAGCACAGGCATACCAACCTCCTGCCCAGAGCAGCCACGGGCTCTGCAACAGATTTAGCAAAATGGCTGGCACAGTTGTAAGGAAACACCCTTCATTTCAAATGGAGTGCGTGCTGTCAGAATCACCCTTGCTCAGCAAGGTAAGTAGCTTCCTGAAAATGCCCACAACTTTGGGAGGAAGAAGTAGCAGAAACTGTTAAAGTATCTGACAAGTCGTAAGGTAGACCCAGATTGTTGCACGATTTTAATACAGTCTTAGAATGGCAAATTGAGAGTTTGCTAATGTTCGGAAGAGATCTCTGAGGTGCCCACCACCCAAAGAGCAAAACCACATCACACAGACTCCTCCTGACAGCTCTGCGTATCGATCAAGATAAATGCTAAACGCACAGCTGTCCCACAAATGTCTCATCTTACCCCTAAACTGAGAAAATCTTACCTGACGGCAGCCCGCAGCCGGCCCAGAGGCGCGCTGCAGGAAGCACTGCGCTGTTTGCACAGCCGTGACGGGGACGTCGCACCCGCTCCACGGCGAGCAACAGCAGATGGCCGTGATGCAGGGCACGGCCACCGCCGCGGTGCTGGACTCGCATGCGGTCCCGGCAGCACGCGCGGGGTGCAGGCACGCCGAAGCTGAGCGGCACCTCTGTATGCAGCACTGCCTGCATGGAGCAAGAGGCTGCCAGGAGGGTGCCGCTAAGGGCAGGTACAGCGAGCCCAGTCCTCCCCAAAAGCAGCTTCCACAGAGAGGAGAGGCTGGTGAGCGAGGTTACAAATGCAATGAGCACACTGCAAGAGCTAACAGAGACAAAGCCTGGCTTGGGTAAGTGCAATAAGAGGTGCCCTCTGCCTCAAACAACAGGCTGACACACAGGACAACAGACAGGAAGCATCTTTATCACTTTACATGTTAGTGACATGGCACAATATGTATGCTAATATTTATTTGCTATATCAGCGTTTTTTTTACAGAAGGGGAAGTGACAGTACGCATCTCCAATTGGCACCATCTCCAAGAGGCCAGACTCTTGTTCTTGTTAACACCAGCAACGCTGATTCTGGGAGGAAAATGACCACTGATGCCTGGTCTAAGTACCTGCTGAATTCTGCCAGACCGGATATACTCAAAAGATCTGGAAAGCAGCAATTATTTTTTTTAAGTTTAATTTAAATTTTTTAATTACCAGAAATGATTGGTCAGGTCTCTCAGGAAGACCAATACCTTAGACCATATGCAGAGTCAACTATCTGCACATGGAAATAAGTTTTGGCCTCGATGTGCTTACGGACTCTCCAGCAGACACAGCTGGGTCTGCAAGAAATCTCAACACCCCTACACCATGAGCTGTTGTGCCTGCGGACCACTCTGCTCCAGTTTCAAAACACCAATGAGTTCATAGATCTTTTTCCTCTAGTACTAAATTTCTCTTTCTTTCTTCTAAGGTAAGGAAACACAGGACAAAACTTTTCCTATGTGAAAGGAAAACCTGCTGCTAGTAAGTCAGGCTCTCACAAGGCAGCATCCCCATACAAGGTAACGGGACAAAGCTCTAAGCCAGTATTTGTGCACACTGGGACTTCTGTCCCTTCTCTACCCTTTAAAGAAAGAATCTCTTTTTAATGAGGCCGCAGTTGCAGGGGAATCCAATTTTCCATGCTACAGTGGAAAACCAGGCGGGTTTGCTCATCTCAGATTCAAATTGTCATTTCTTGTGGCCGAGACCTTGCTTTACATTTAATTTTCAACTACTTCCGTCTCTTTCTTCCCCACACCCTTCCTTATCCAAGCAGGTCTCCTGAATCCAGCTGCGGGCTGAAGCATCCACACAGTGAGCATGAAGAGAAGTGGTTTGCAGGAAAAGAACACCACCAGTGAGAAATGCCAGGCTTCCCATGTCTGCTCGTCTTCACTGTGTCTACCTACCTTCCAAAACCCTGACGGAGGGACAGCAGAGTGCATCCTGACAAGGAGAAAGGCAACAGACAGTTCAGCCCTTGCTCTGGACTTTCTGTCTTTAGGGAAAGTTAATTCTACCAGGGTCAGAGAAGGACGCTTAAGAGTCCCTACTCTGCAACCATAAAACAAAAGTCTCTGCCCAGGAAGAAAGGACAGAACGATTTCAGAGTTAAAAATTTATTACTAAACACCTGTAAAAGTTAATTAACTATTTCAGGTTCTGAACAAAATCTTCCCTCTTCAGAGGGCAGCCTGGACCAAGGGCACAGCTGACAGCTGCAGAGCTGTTAGGACATGTTCAGAACAAGCTGCCTGTGTCATTCTGCTGACATTAAAAATGAATATTTGCTCAAGAGATCAGCTGTTAATCTTACTCAAAATGTATACAAAGTAAGCAAATTCTGTGCGCTCAGCAGGA
>NW_010517429.1:3056-5825 GCF_000687285.1 Phaethon lepturus
TTTGGGCAGTTTGGACCTGTCATGATTCAAACAGACCACTTAACTGGAGGAGGAAGTCCAAGAGCTGAGGAGTGAGATACGAACGCATCAGAAACTTCTCCCCAGCCAAATGAAGTCCCTTTCACCAGATGGTTAAGAAACCTGTGGCTTAAAAATGTGCCGGAACCGATTCTGGCCTGTCTCTGAAGAGGCTTGGGAGGAAGAGAGAGACAGCCTGGCCCAAGCCCCACATGGCAGGTACCTTCCCCTGCCACGTGCGACACTGCCCAGGCAGGAGTGTGCTGGCAGCGGCGGTCGGCACCAAGCAAGTCTGCTGGCGCTGGTAGCCGGCTTCAGGGCAGCAGCTGCGGACGTGGCCGGGGTGACCGTAATAGGAAGAAGAGACACTGGAGCGCGACCAGTCACGGGAGCTTCGGTGTGATGAGAGGAACGGGAGTCGCAGTCCCGGGAAGCGGCTGCTCCTATCAATTCTTAAAAAGGAGCAAGGAACAAGCGTGCAGTTGCTTTCTGAACTCAGCTCCTGCTCCCTCCTCCTCTCAAGCACATTAGTCATCCCATTTAAGAGAGAAGGATACGCTCCTGTTCAATTCGCAGTGGTATCAAAAACACTGGAGTGCATGCTGAAAGTGAGCGCGCACCATCTCCAGGCTTTCCTCGTGTGTGCCAGCCAGCGGTCGTCACACCAGCCCAGCAGCAGCACTTCCAGTGCCATCGCAAAGAGGCTGCCTGTGCTGGACTGCACCCTCAACTCATGCTACCTCCCCAGCATGGGAACACACGCAATTCCCATCCGCTTGTGGTGTCTCAGCCTCGACAGCCCTGGCAAAAACGCCATCGGCCGGTGGGTGCTTGACAAATCACATCATGAGTCTGACAATGTCAAATCCACAAATCCCCTCAGTCTTCCTCTTCCAACTAGAAAATTGGGCAAGAATGAGGAACCTGTTGCTTGTGCAGGCCTGAATAGGCCTTTCAGACATATTGAGTAGACTGTACATTAACCACTGTCCTACTGGCAACAAACAATAAAGCGAGAACACAAAACAAACCCTAAAGATAGTCATCAACTATATAAAACAAATTAATGGGCAGTGGCTGGCCTCCAGGCCCCAGGTTTCACACCAGGTCTAGGCAGAAGCTCATCTGGACAGTGAAATGCCCTTTGCTTGGAAGTGGTATAATTTATCTGTGAACCTTCTTTGCCTGTGTCATTATGAAGTGATGGACAAGAAAAGGTGGTGGAAAAGGATCATAAGGGAATGAAGTTTCATCTAGAAAGTGACAAAGAGAGTATATATAAATGCACCTGAAACTACAAATTGGTAGACAAAGCATGACCCGCCTGTTGTAGCATGTTTTTTTGCTCTGTGTGCTACAGATTCGTAACACCACACATCATTGCAACTACGGCCTCGCACGCAGTACAGGGTCCCTGCATGAAGTCACTATTCTACAGAAACAAACGTATGTGCAGAGAGATCAAATGGGAAAATGCATCCATGCCCGAACTCAAAAGACAGAAAGAACTCTGCTGGACAGAGCCTAGGATGTCCTAAACCTCCCAAATGCAGAAACCCAGCGAGATCTTTATAATGCCCTGGCTATTACAGAAAGAAAAAGGGAGTCCCAAAGGATAAACATGTTGTAAGGATTATAATCTAGCAATGAAAGTTTAATTTGGGATTGAATTGACTTATACCCATGTAATCCAGAGAAGTTGGTCCATAGCCATACAAATGCTTAACTGCTTATCCAACTGCACAAACCCAGGACTCTGGCAATAGTGTTTCAAAATCTCTTTGCCCCATGAAATAAAGGTCATATCCAGTACACTAAAATTCAAACATGAAATCATGACAGAAAATGACTAACTGCACAGTGAGGTGAATTTACCTTCATCTTAGATCTGCTCAGCACACAAGAATCCTGCAATTTAAATAGACATCACAGCCTATCTGCAGAAAAAAATAATCTGACTGCTCTAGTTGCTAGTTCTTGGGGTCTGTGCATCTCGGTACAGATATCACTGCAAAATAATGGAATTACGCTCCATTTTCCCTGACGTTCTCTTACAATTCTAGCCTTATGCTGTAGTTTTTACTTTTCTTTCCCTTAGAGGCAGCTGTTTTTTTAAAGTGAGGATGAAGTCATTCTCATTTCTGAGGTGATACACAATTTAAGTTAGTGATTACAAAGCCTTTTGTAAGTCCCTGAATAAAAGGTACTTATGAGATTATACCTCTATTTTGCACATAGAGGCAACCAAGGGGTGCTTCAAGCTTGCTTCTGAACAAGCAGGCATGTGAGCTTGTGGACCGATTGCAGGGGACAGACACAGTCACAGTGCACATGTTTTGTGTTCACATGCTGAAAAGCAAACCTGCATGGTGTCTGAGACCAGTCCTTTATTAACCGTCTTCTCCAGAAAGCCTGGCAGCTCTTTTGCTCATTAAAGCTCTGCTCAACTTCAGGTTTTTTTTAATAAACAAAGCAACTTTGACTTACAGTAGCAGGAAAAGGCATATAAACCAAACATGTTTTATTTAATGCATGCCTGTTACTTAAGGGGCAAAGTGAATTTTTTCACCAAATTTGGTCAAAATATTCCCTTTCCGATTTGATTCTTTGCCTCCCGAACATGAGCATTGGCAGTTGGTTTCCTGCATATAAGCAGATACGCTGGCTGAGAGGGGTAATCTGCACCGCAGCCCCGGCAGTCCTGCGCCTCTCGGGGCTCCCCCCGCCCCAAGATCGGCGGCGGGAGGAGCG
>NW_010517430.1:0-1808 GCF_000687285.1 Phaethon lepturus
GGGTCAGTCCGGCAGGCAGCTCGCTGCAGATGGACTCCTCGCCCCTCTAGTTTAGTCCGACTGAAACCTACCGTATGTTTATGTTCTGCAAGTGAAAAGCGTCGGGGCGGGGGGAACCAAAAACACCAAACAACATTTTTCTATTTCTGAGCCGTTGGACAACATAGCTGTTGTCTGGGGTCTGACTGAGCGGGGCTTCTGGCCAGAAGAACCTCACAGGGAGAAGTGTCACCTACTGAATAACCACCACATCCTGCCCTCCTCCTTTTCTGCTGCTCGCTACACACGCTGCCGCAGCTGGGCTCATCCACTCCAGCAAAAGCTGGCAGCTCCGTGTCAGACGCGGTCTGCCCTTGCAGGAGCCCTCAAGCTGCATCTTCAAGCGGGAGGAACATTGCCCTTTTGCGTGAGCCGAGGGGTATCGCTCTGTCGCCTTGTGGAAAGTGAAACAAGGTGTTTTTGAAACTATTTTGCTGAAGTTTTGGATTTGCCACTGGAAAAGAAATTGCAGCTGAGAAGAAAGCACTTGCTTTTTGTCAGGCTAGCTCTAAAAACATCGGTTTGTAAACCTAAGCCAATTCTTTTCCTTTTAGATCTGCTTCTTATTACTCTGTGTTGATCGCAGCTGTGTTGTCCAACGGTTCAGAAATGGAAAAATGTTGTTTGGTTTTTTTTTCCCCTCGTTTCACTCCTGCTGCAGAGCCTGGGTTCGCTGGAAGAGCCACGTCCTTCATGCCAGACTATGGCCGCACAGCACAGTTTGCATCACCGAAGTGCTATCACGATGGAAAGCGTAGTCCATGGAGAAGTTTGGCACAAAGCACAGAAATGGGATCCAGGTGGACTGCACGAGGTGCTGTGAACACCGAATGGACAGTAGTCCAAAGAAAAGATTTTAACATTTCCCAGTATTTTGCATGGTAAATGTCTTTGCGGGGAAAAAAATCTCGGTATTTTAATTGTTCCTCCTTTATTTGAAAAGTTAAAGAATACCGATTTTTAACCATGAGATCAGATTTGTAGCTTCTGAAGGCTGTCTTTGTGGATAGGTTTTTTAATGGAACATTGTAAGGAGGCCGTGTAAAGAGGAAGTCTATTGTCCATAAGTACTATGCAGCTGAAGGGAAAGGTGTTAAGACATTTTCTATATGACCAGCAGCTGTGCTTCATTGAACTTATTATTATATCCAGACCTTCTGTCACCATTCCTCATATAGAATCACTTCCTGTAAGGAATAGAGAGAATTTTTGCATTTTGCAGTTAAAAAGGGGCTTCATGATCTTTATGTCTGGCTTCATAATCTTTATTTCTATCTAACCTCGCTCTTGCTCCATATTTACTTACCCTCTGTATTATTTCTCTTCCATTCTTGAACCACACAGACATATATAAAAGAATTAACCATTTTATTTTTATTTCACTGTTCTTGTGGTACCCATTTAAAGAGATAACTACTTAATCACAGCAATTTGTTTCTGGAATGGTCATCTAAACTTTTAATCAGGGAAGGAGCAAATTAGTTTATTGTTTTTATCACAAAGCTTGTTCTTTCCAGTCAGCTTTCTACTCAGTGTGCTATAGCTAGTGGATTTTTCGAGAGGTTATGAAGAAGATGATTTACCTACTTTTTTTTATGGGAACAGAGTTTATAATCTGATAATCTAGGCAATTTGATAATGAAGTTCAAGTACAAAGGCAGTTTGGAGAAAATACTGTTCATTATCTATATGTGGACCAAGGATACCTGGCATTCATCTTAAATTTGTTGCATAAGATCCAAGTGAACTTCAGCCACCATACTGATCCT
>NW_010517430.1:1839-22247 GCF_000687285.1 Phaethon lepturus
AAATTCCCATAATCTTCAGTGGAGCCAAGAATTCATCCTCACTTGAGATCTTTAAGCCCTCTTGCTCTTTCTCTCCTTAACATATGCCCTCTCCCTTTCTCTCCCTCACCCCAAATTCCCCAATCTGTGTTTATGGGCTTACTAGATCCATCGTTAAAATGCAGCTATTCCTGTTCAGCAGCTTGCAGCAGTGTAACATAAACAAATGAAGAGAAACGTAGGAATGGGGTATCAAATATCGTCGGTGGCCTTAATATTTTGGTTGTAACACTTAAAATATTATTAAACTGTATTTTGACATTTGAAATTACACCACCTTGACTCTGCAGGTACTCTTTCTTCAAACCTATAATAATTTTATTTCTGACAAACTGGGCTAATTCTGTAAGAATTGCTCAAGTGCTTGAAAGCACGTGTTGGCAGGTGCCCCTAGAAGCTTACCCCATCACAAATGGGCACACACAATGGGTTCAAGACAGTTAAGGGCAGTTTTGCCATTGATTTAGGTAACAAAAATACCAGGCCCAGTGAAATAAATAAAGGATGACTAATCACATTTTCCTGTTCATTGTTTACCTTTCATTCATCATTTCTTCTTTAACTATGAGCTCATTATTTTATATTCCTTCAGCTAAATTTGTGCCAAAGAAATACATTCTCACATGCTGTGTAACCATCTGTTTGCTCTGGCAAGTTATATAGTTTTGCCTTTCAGGAGGCTGCCATGATATTACGCAAACATGTCTGTTCATTTGCTACACCATCTTGGTTACCACTTCAGCCATGTTCTCCGTTCCAGCTTTCACATCTGTATTTCTAACTGTGTAGCGTCCAGGCTTAAGCCAACTCCATCGCTATTTGGAGAACTTCAAAACGAAAGGGAAAGATTAATGGTCATTTAATAACCTGTGAGCAAAACTCTCTGCTTTAGTTGTCGTCTTTGTTTAACCTTAGCTGATGTATGTGCAAAAGAAAAAAATGAAGTAATGGGAACAAACTCAACTAAGTCAGGAGATGTTTGGAAGTCACGTGCATTTTTTGGTTTAGTGAGAGCCTGAAAAAGTAGCAGATCTGTGGGAAACATGAAAATATGCGCATTAAAGCAAAGGCAGTCTCCATTGGTCAGCTTCACTAAAATACATCGGTAGATTGTGCAATACTACTTTTGTGGTCTGAAAAACAAATAAACATTGGGTCATATTCTTAGTACATGCCTGTAAGCATAGGTCCTTGAAGTCAATGAGGTTACGCCAGTATATTTTAGCTAAAATCCGTCCCTGCGTACAAGTAAAAATGGTGGTGATAGGCCATTTTTTGTGACTGCATAGGTCAAACTCAGGTTTCTGAAAAGCTGTGCTGTCACTAGTAAGTACCTACTGCCATTCAACAGAATGAATAAAGGAATATAGGTTGCATATATTATCATGCTATGGGAATTTTTTCCTATTATTATATTGATAGGAATATTATTTGGCTTTTACTTTCCTTTCTCCCCCTCCCCTTTTTTTTTTTTAGCGCTAACAGTAAAACTACCTAAATGGATGCAAGGTAGACACAAAGAACCTGCGCCGGCTGAGCGCGAGTGCTGTTTCTAGAGAGCTCTCCAGTGATGGGCGCCCGTAAAATTGTTGGTTAGGAAGAGTAATATCGCTTTTAGGTGTACAACGGGAATAGAAGAAAAGGTTGCTGTTTGGCTTTGTGCCAGTCCAGCACTAACTACTGCGGTGCTTCAAGACATTTTTAAGGAAGTATGTTTTTCTAGCTTATTTTGAAAACAGAAAGTTTGAAGGAGCTTAAGGCTTGTTGGGGCAAATTTTGATACTTGCCACATGGTACAATATAAGTGAGGAATAACTTGACTGAAGAAAATGGGACTATAGTAGGAGGTACCTTGTATTTTGGTTTTGCAGTACTGTATTCGCTAGTATAAAACACATACTTAAAAATAAATTTTACAGTAGCTTTATTTCCATTAGGAAGTATTGGAACATGAATTTTCTGGGGTTTGTTTTTTATTTTTGAGTACTTCACTGTGGGACAATCCATAAAATTTCTTGAAGTGAAAAAGCGCTCAGGGAATTCTAACAAGCCCCACTGGGGAGCTACACCGGTGTGCTGGGGAGGGGGTAAAGGAGCATTTGCATTCAAGGTAAACATTTATGACATCAGGAAACATTAGTTGAAAATTTAGTCAATTTATTTAAGCTGCACAGCCTCACGAACTAAAGGTTGTTGAAGAAATGAGAATTTTAGAACTAAATAGAAGAATGTAGCATTCTGGGGAAAATACTGATATGTTTTTGGTTTGTTTTATATTTTTATATATATTATATGTTTGTTTAATATTGGATCAAGACATTCCCTTTTTTTGTCACTGCTGAGTCTAGATCTGGGATGCTTTTGTCATATCAGTGTCTTCAGAAGAATGCTAGTAATTTGAAGGAAATACAGGCAGAAGCAATAAATTTTATTTTGAGGCAGGGAAGAGCCCTCCTTTTGTTAACGCAATAGAAAGTCTGGATTAGTAGTTTGGCTTAAACACAGTTAGTACTTTCCAGGTATCTGCACGCGAACATATGTCAGGGAGGGTGACTATTTATTTTTGTCTTGTTCGTAATTATTTCCCTTTACAGTCTCCCAGACAGAGGACAATTTTTGAAAACTACCAAGGAACTGATATGAAAGTTTCGTTCTTACAACGGCCTCTCTCTTCAAAGAGCTAGCTGCGGTCAGTCTTGTGCTCCTTGCAACTGCAGTACCGAGACAGTTGTTGGGCAAGTGTTGCCCTCCGCTGGGAGACGGATAGATGCCTTTAGCAAAAGACCCTCCCGTTCTCTGCTCTGCATCTCCTAAAGCAGTTCCTCTCTTACGAGGAACTTTGGGAAGCACGGGGCTCTTGACACCCCTCAGAGGGCATCTCCAAGTTGTCCCTAGGAGGTTTCGTCCTCCTTGGGTGTAAAAGGGGCCATGGGCCTATTCCTAAAAACAAAGCAGGCTCTGAATCACCGCGTGCAACATGTTGGCAAATTGCTATGCCACCAGGACAAATTTGCTGGAATCAGTGTGCAAAAGTCCATGGCAAATCTCCAGACTTACTGAAACTTTCCTTCTCATGTAATTCACAGCAATTCTTGAAAGCTACCCAACTTCTTCCTATGTTGCTATTTTTATTTTGAATGGGAAAGGGGCAGAGAGCGTATGAACAGTACCAGATGTAGACACCTTTCATGTAAAATTATACCCCGCTCTCCTAATAGCACGCAGAGATGAATTCACGATATGCGTTGGCATCGATGTATGGTCTGCATTCACAAGCATGTTGTGAAATTGATTCCAAACCAAACATTGGTATTTCATCTGGGAGAAAGAGCCTTGGTTAGCTGCCTATGTACAGACTGCGTTTTTAGAATAATGATGGCAATGCCTCGCCTGCCATGTTCACTTCCAAAAACCAAGATCGGTTCCAATTTTTCCTAAGCCTATTTTGGGAGACAGCGGTTCTTGGCTCTTCAAGAATTCGTGCTAGTAAGGAACTTAATTGGCTCGTTAAAAAGACTAATTTGGCAAATCAAATCATAATGTTTTATCCAAGCTTTACAGTTTAATTTAATTTTGAGTAATTTTCAAGACACTTGGGAAGCCAGCTGCAATCAAGGATGTTGTGAATGGCAGCTCCAGACGAGCTGGGGAGCTTGCTGCACCACAAGCAGGGGTTTGGGGACGACTCCTTCCCAGCGTGAGCGGAACAGCAAGTGGGGTCCAGAGCATAATCCCCAGCCCTCTCCAATGGCTGGTGGATGAGTCCTTCGCTAGAGAAAGAAAAAAAACCAACAAAACAGTGGCAAAAAGTGTATGGCAGCTCCTTTGTGATACCTGGACACAAGGGCTCTCCAGGTGGTACAGTAACACCTGAAACAAAGGAAGGCGATAGCTTGGTGGTTTGTCTGTTGACACAAATGCTCTCCTTCCCCTTTGAACAGCTGCCCTGAGTTGAGACAGGGTGTTTTGTAATGTAAATGGCAGGTATTTACTGACCATAACCACACCATGTTTTGAGAACTGTACCGTGGGCCCAGTTGTTTCAGGCATTTACAACTATCAGTTTCTAAATCAGTTAAAATCACTTGATGGAGACTTCAGTGGAGTTGTATTTGATGAATAATGGACAGTGGGGTTGTGTTTAATGAATATGCCTGGTCTGAGTGGCTTCCAGATATGCCATTTAGCTTATATATCACCTTAGTCATTACTTCTCATCACTTCCTTAAATTGTAACTGCCTTTGTATACCTGCTACATTCACACACACGCACGCACCGTGTGAGCAGTTCTCTGGAGGGGATAGTGTTGTGTAAGCCAAGAACTTGCATGTTTCTATCTGTTCAAGACTAATGAGTCTAAAGCACTTTTTAGTTAAAGGGTTCTCGGCTCTCAGTAACTATGTGTCTTCCTCCCTCGCTCCATTTCCTAGGAGGGATATTTCTACATTACCTGTCACGTTGGCCCATGGGTGCTCCAGTGATTTAAATGATCTGGAAAATCTGTATCGAGGTAAATCTATCCTAGTTTAGCTGATATTGGGGTTTTAGTAACAGGCAAGCTAATGAAAGAATGGTAGGCACCCAGAGCACAAGAAGTAATTATTTTTTTTTCCTTGAGGAGGAAGTTCCAAAACCAGAACTGTCAGCGTAAGAGCAGGAGTTGCAAAAATGGAGCTTGCAAAACTGCTGGCGTCCTTTATGGGCCGAGATACCAGCTCCAGAAGACTATGCTGTGAATACTTGTTTCCTTCTTGTTAGGGAGATGGGAGGAGGAAGGCACACTCCACCTCAGCTTTCCAAGACGTAGGAACACATGATGTGTGTGTAATTTTTCTGCTCCTAGTTGCTCACTTGATGGTGATAGCGGTGTGCTACCGTGGGCTCAAGACTTTCGCTGTATTTGCAAAGCATGAGAAATTATTCCCAAGAACAGGCTAATTACCTAATTAGAAGACATATATCCACATGCACGTGGCTTTTTAGCTAATTCCTGCTCAGTCATGCTGTTCTTAAGAGCTTTTCTTCACTTACTATGTGGTATCTCCCACACGAGCAAGCTCAGTCAGCCATAGTGCAATATGGTACCACAATGACCCTGTTACACTGTCAAAACCAAACGTAGGCATTGTTGGCAATTATACTGCCACTAATTGAACAAAGGAGCTACACATACAAACCCACATCATTTGGCTTTATGAGGAGCAGAGTCAGACAAGGGGAACATAGCAGACTCGGTTTAGTACCCGGCCATTTGTAATGTATCTAGCTCCCGATTGCACTGACTGTACAACTGGACGTATTTGCTCTAATCGGCATAGGATTTTGTGGGAGTATGGGTCTATGTGCGCGCAAAGCATTTGGCATTCTTTATATAAGCCCGATAACATCTCTGACAAGGGAGGGCATGAGGCTACAGCAAAAAAAGAGGCTCTTTGAGATGTAGGGTCACTCAGATGGAGGGAGATGGAGGCAGAGCTCTGGAGGGTTTCGTCAATCAGAAGAGTTTACACCAACACAAGGAGACTTTCACTGCTGAAGTTCTTTGGTCCATGTATTAGAAAGAACAACATAGTAAGATCTAACTGAGGAAAATGTTGAGTGTTTTCCCTGAACGTGGCGAGTTCGTGGCTTGATACTGCTTCCTGCCTAAGGTCAATGTTTAACCAGATGCATTTGTATAAATGCAGCTTCTTGAGCATCGCAAATGCTACATCTATTTGTAAAGTACTGGCAAAGGATATTTAAAGTACTCACAATTATTCAGTGATACAAGTCCCTCCAATAACAAGTTGTTTGCATCTACCATTACCACGTGGAGTTGAACCAAAGACTAAGCCGGGCTTTCTGTATCCGTAAAGGTTTATGATTGTACTTCTTTCTTATTTTAACAGAATTTTATACAGTAGATGATATGTGTACCCTGTTTTTGGGGAAATGAAAGCAATTACTGCTTTACTAAACATTCAGCGGAATGTGATTACTTCAGCCCACCTGCAGGTGATTTTTAATCCATAATACAAGCAGTTACAAAGATACTCTAATCACCTGCAGGAAAAGCAAAACAAACAAAAACACAGCAGGAAAAGCTTATTTCTAATTAAGCCTGTGGAACTGACAGTAGCCAGAGCCAGCTGTCTGACATAACAGGAGTGGAAAGGCCCGATGCTAGGTTAGCCTCAGCAAAGTCACTGGAGTTGGCAAGTTAATTTGGATCCAATAGGCTCTTTGTTAACAACCTGTTCCAGGATTCTCAGAGGTAAGAAAAGTAACTTCCTAATTACGGATGGGATTAGATGCCATACTACCTGTTTTATTAACCCTGACTTCAGTAGAGGCAGGATTTCATGCTTTTAGCAGTATCCAGCTCCCAGGAGTTTAGCCATCTCGATCTCACCGGGTCTTCTCTTATCTTCCCTTTTCCTTTCCATAGGATTGCAACTTTGAAACTTCTTATGTAAATTGCTAAAATAATGGCTTGTGCAGCACCCTCTGAAATAAGTAACCGTATGGCCTCATACAAATCAAGAAACTTTGCAATTTACCTGTTCCATGACGTTTTCTGGGCTAAAGAAGGAACACCACAAATATTCTGTCTGGGCAGGTAGTCTGGGTTGGTTTTTCCAATCTACCCATTTCTTCAGAATTTACATTTGCACCTCACTACACAGACCTACAATGGTACCCACCGTACTGCCAGTGATGGCATTCGCACTGTGGAATATGTGATTAACTTGAGTCATAAAATAATATTGGTAGGGCAGTCTGAGCCGTACTCGTAGCTAACAAAAGCCTTATTTTACTCTTCCTCTGTGATTTTTGGTTTTTCTTTAAATAACGTGTTGCAATTTCCATATCTTTTCACTGCAGTGCTGCCAAAGTTTAGAATAGGTATTTATGCACTGATTTAGATCTTCGTTGTTCTCACAAAAGATCTGCAATTAATTTTGATTCAGCATTTCTTAAATTTTATGCAGGCTATTGTCTAAACATCTATAAAAGCTACCCTAAAGTTTAAATAATTTTAAATTACAAAAGAACTTTACAGAACATGCCCAGTTTGTACAAAATAGGAGCTAGATATGATCCACCCTTTCTTATTACAAAACACCTAGTTTGAATATGATTTTAAGTCATAAAACAAAGTTTATTCATCACATTCCATATGGTAGTTGCCTACTCAAACAACATCTTTGCTTGCTTGTAGTGAGTAGTCTCTTACCTGGAAACACAGGTTGCTATCTTGCTCACGAAGATTATAGACAGCACCTCCTCAAGCTTCATGACCTAACTAGCAGTGTTGCCGTAGAGTTTGTCTGCTGTTTTGTTGTTCTGTTAAACACGTGGGAAGCTGTCATGCTTCTTCCACCTCAGACTCCCCGGACATGCTGCAATGCAATCGCACTTGCTGTAGCAGCAGCTCAGAACTTCAGAAGACCTGTGTATTTACATATTTCTACTCTGTTATTGTCATGTGGTCATTTACTAGGAACTATACTGTTCCTACATGGTGTTCAATGATTTTATGAGAGAAGAAGGAAGTCCTTTTTTTCTGGGGTGTAAGGTGGGTTAATTCATGTTGTCTTTACTTCTAGTATCTCTTGGAGACTGTAGTTCAGCTGGAAGCCTTCTTTTTATATCTACACGCAGGGAGAGAGACACTTCCCCTCCTATGAACAGGTGAAGCAGCCGGTGTTGGAAAGCAGAGCTGCTCAGGCGTAGACTCGAGCTGTCCTGAGTCCCAGGAGGCCCAACAACAGGCTCAGATTGCCACCCCAAAACTTTTGTTTTTTTCCGTGTTTTCTCTCATACGACTTGCAAAAGCCACTGTGCCAACATGTCCCACTCAAATACTGACGTGCCAAGCACGGCTGTCTGCATGGCAACGTCCCGTAGCACCTCCATTCTAGCCACAGGTGTAAAACCAAGACGCCTGGTAGATCCCAGTACCTGATCACCTGAATCTGTGAACCACCAAACAATACGTAACATCTGTGTAATCCATCAAACTTTTTTCCCTGTGTCTCCCAGTGACCATCCCACCACAGAAAATTTACTGATCGCTTTATCACTAAAGCGAGGGTTGCAGCAAAAGACAGGAAGCCACAACTGCAAAGTGGCATAAGAAGAGTGCAGGAGGGACAGAAAACCCTGTTTTTTTCTGAGAGTGAGCGCGTCTTAGGTCCATGGATATTTGTTAGGCAGATCTGACAGCGGGAGTGGGAGCTTGCCTCATGCCCTCTTAGATACGGAGGAAAAATTTCACGTGAGCCCAGATTTGGTGCTCAGTAAAGCTTTGTACCGTTCCATAAAACACACTAACCATTTAAGTGCTTCAGGATGATGCTGGTTGCCTGTGTTTTAAGTAAAGAAAAAATAATGAGCCTAGTTAACAAGCAAGAAGGGGTTAAAACTTAGTAGCACACATTCTTTGGGAAAAAATGTAGGGAGGAGGGTTGTGGTACCTGATTTGTTTATTTTTGCAGCTGAGGTTTTTTCCTCTCAGGACGCCAGCTTGCCGGAGCAGTGCTCCGTATACAGAAGGTTCATTTACAGTGGCAGGCAGGCAGCTGCGCTCTGAGCTCTACTTAGTTTATGTTGTGATGGATGACTTGAGTGGGAGACGTGAAGAGTGAATTAACAGCTTTAGTAAAAACACATTGTTTGTCTTCCCGTTGACTTTCCACTTTGTGTTACCTTGCTGTCTTACCTCCCTCGGGTTGTTGTTCTTGTCTGTCTTGTTCTCTCCTTGTGCCTCCTGTCTTTCAGGACTGCTTTCCTGCTTGTTTTTGTTGCTGGGTTTCTTTTTTTTTTTTGTCTTTCCCCTGAAGAAATTAGAAATCATTGCTGCTTCTGCCTGTGGTCTGGGTGGAGGCTTGCTTCCCAGCCAGGACACTGTTCTCGCTGTGAAGACCTCAGGAATCCAGTAATGCCCCCGTTGGTGAATAATTCATATCTGGAGGGGAAGATACCTTCACACACCTTTTCCAGCTGTGTTTGTCCTAAAAGGTGGCTGAAGGAGATTGCCAATGCCATCCACTTGCTTCCCAGCGGTAACTGGTGTAGCAAACCAGTCACGGCGTACAGCCAGCCACCGAAACATGCCAATGGAGTCGAGGTAGACCAGACCTGTCTCTGTAGGAGATAGTTTGGAGGAGAATTGAGGTAGGGCATATTCAAAGGGTGGTCAAGCTGTTTGGGATAGTTGCCAGGAATCTGGGAGGCCAATGTGCGGGTTTTTTATTCTCTTGTAGGTGCTTTGTGGTGCCTTACCACTGTAACAGAAAAATGTCATTGTCCCACAGAGAAATGTCCTATTGGCTTTTGTTTCTTCCTTTTTTCTTTCCTTGTAGTACCTACACATGCATTACACAAGATGACTAACTCTGAGTGTAAAAAAACCTGAATTATATCACCCTTTATTTGAGATGCATGCAACTGGAATGTTTGAGTTCTAGTCCTGTCTGTTTGTTTGTTTGTTTAAATGTTGAATGCCACAGAAACAGAGGGCTAAATGGGACCTTGACAGATCCTGTAATTTCTTCCGCCGTGCAAGGCCCGACAGACCATATTTATGAGGGTCCTTACAGATGTTTTCCTGCTTATTCTTAGACGTTTGCGAAGATGAACAGACTGTAGTCTCTCCCAATAACGCATTCTTGACTTCTACTACCCCAAACATGAGAACTTTTTTCTTAATTTTCTTAATTCTTGAGTCTTCTGTGATGAAATGTAATCCTCATTACTTTCATTCACCGCACATTTTGAGAATAGATTTCCTTTCCTTTCTGCAACATCCCTTTATTTAGTATTCCACCTACCTACTGCACTCTCATCTAAAGGCTAGGTGGTCCGAGTTAAATCCTGGTTGTCATCCAACTTTCATCCAGTTCCAATAGCTCCTCTTCTTCCCTGAAATGCAGCACCCCAAAATTAGGCGTTGACCTCCATCTGAGTAGGCGGGAAGTGACACTTCCCACCGGAGCCCAACAGGCTGCATGCTGGCCCTACGTCCCAGTGTGACACTCACCTCTTCCAGGGCATGTCCTGCTGACTTGGGTTGACAACATTACTGCATCCCTTCATCTAAAACTGCCTTCCAGCCCATAGTTCCCTGGCTGGTATTTGTAAGGCTGTTTATTCCTGTACTTGTAGCACCTTCCACTTGTCCGTATGGAATGGCATCCTCTTCTTTACAGACCATTTCTCTTTACTTGTGTGGAATCAAGTCTGTCTTCCAACTTCTCCGTTGCCCCCCGCTTTCTCTTCATATCATTCACTGATTGATAACTTCATTCTTCCGCTCTCCCGACTACTGGCTACCTACTCCTGGTTAGATAGTTGTAGTAAAAACCCCATGGCAATCCCTGGCAGAATCCTAGCTTCCCTTTACATTGAACATTGGTAAGTAATCGCTCTTCCTACCAGTTTTGTACCTGACCTATTACATCTTAATTCAGGACACGGTTGGTTGGTGTGGTTAAAAGAAAATATGAAAGACTTTACTAAAGTAAAACTACGTGATATATTCTCTTCTGTATACCCACAAGACCTGATACCATATCATAGATGGAAACTAGAATAGCTTGACATTATTTGCCCTTAGCATGGGTCCACACAGTTTGCCGCTCGTGGAGCTCTTTTCAGTGCTTCCAAATAGGTTGTTTAATTATATGTGCCAGTATGTTTTGATAAATGAAGGATGCTGTCAGGCCTGCAAATTCCCAGCTGCTGTGTTTTTTGCTCCTTTGTAAGAATAATCACCATTTTCACTCTTCTACAGTTTTCTGGTATGTTATTAATCCTCCACAGATTTCCATAGAGAAGGAATTGCCAGGGGCCTCTGAGATTTTGCCAGTCTTCCTCAGGTTTTTGTATATCTCGGCCTGAGTTAAATAATTTCAACTTACATAACTACTCTCTAACCTGTTCTTTCCATGTTCAGGTCTCTTATTACTATCTAAAATTGCTATTACATTGTGATTTACCTTCTGAATTTTAGTGTATAGGAAAGCTTTAAATCCTTTGGTCTTCTCAATACTATCTGTCAATGAATCATTATCGGTTTAATGGACAAACCTTTTAATTTCTCAGGCTTCTCTCTATTGTATTTAACAGGACATGAGATGTGGCTTTATAGGGACTCCCTTGCATTCTTTAGAATAGGAAAAATATTATCTTTTTCTTAATGAAAGCTGAACTAATAATGTTTTTAGGAGCCAAGCCTTAAAATATCAAATATATCAATATTCGTGGAAAAAAGAGAGAATTTGTAACATTTTCTACATGATATAGGAATGTAGCTAAATACCTGTAGACCAACTTAATATATGGGAAAAAATTGTGTAGCTGGCACACCCTTTGCTTATCCTTCATCCAGTGACAGTGTATCACTGCGTCAAATCACGTTACTTAGAGAATCTGTGTGGTGTGTCAATTTTGAAATCTGATGGGACTCAATTCCCCTGAGTCAGATTTACACTGAAGCAGAGGTGGGGTCTGATATTTTTAGTTCATTGGGTAGACATCGACATGCAGTACAGAATCCTAAAAAATGAGAACTGAAGTGAATCACATCCTTTGCTGCCAGGCATAAGGGTATATCTGAGACTACAACAAACGAAACATTAGTTAAATTTTATTATTGCCTAGTCGGGCTTTGGTGTCAATTTAATAATGAAGTGCTGTACTAAATAAAAACTACCAGTCATATCTGTGAGGGGAAAGAAGCACAATCATTGAATTTTCCCGTTAGCGACATGACTACTCTTCTGTTTTATTGATTCATTTTTACTTCAGGTAGGGGGTTGCCTCTACATGCACTTGGTTAGGCTGGAAAGTGAGCAAGTACAACATTAACAGACCTGAACAAAGAAGATAACTTTTGGCAGTAACTTGTGAAGTGATCAGTTCTGATGACAGTATCATGTGCATATATAAGATGAGTCTAAACAGCAGTGGAAATACATATAAGGAATGAACTGTTGTTCTTTTAATTTTTTTTAATGATAAATCTCACATGCGACAACAGTTAAATTAATTCAGACTTACAGTCCTATAATTTTCAAATTAATTGAAATTAAGGCGAAAAGATATTCAAAGATAAAGTTTTGGGTCTTGCTTTTTTTTTTAGTTTTTAGGAAGCAGAATAGAGAGATGGTTTATATTTATTTTTTGTTTTTCCTTTTTACAGCACAGGGGAGCATGTGAAAATGAAGTCCTTATCTGCAAAGCAGGAGTGATCTCTCTTCCCACTGTCAGTGAAAGCTGTGCAAATTGATTTTGTAAATGTAAAAACAGTTGCTCCTAACAGATAGTCTAGTTCACTGGAGAAATCGGTGAACACATCTTTTTTTTGAAATTGAAGTTATAGTCTAGATAATATGTATGTGGCATAAAACCGTGTGTTTTGAAATACTGTTTATAAAACTAGTTATAGTTACTAATTACTGTTTGTCTTTCAGGAAGAAAGACAAGGGCTCTGATGGGCAAGGTGCTGTACAAACACGCAGCATCTGCATGGATATTATCACCGAACCGCGGGCTGAATGGATTTCGAAAGATCAGAGTTTATCGTGCTGCCCCAAGGCAAGATTAACTATCCCCGTGTTATTCCTGAAAGATGTTTTTCTAACTCGTTCTTGAAGGCCTCCAAGGATAGACACCCCACAGCTTCCTCGGGCAATTTATTCTACAGCGTTACTATCCTTCCTCTTGGAGAACTTTTTTCCAACATGTTTAACATAAATTTCTCTTATTGCAGTTTAAGCTCTATACTTCTTTTCCGAGCCACCACAGGTATTGGAGAAGAGATTATTCGCTCTGCTTTGCAGCAGCCTTGAACACTGTTATTTTAGTCCTCCCTTCCTCCGTCTCCTTTTTCTTTTTGGCTAGATTACAGCAATTAATTCAGGCTCTTCTTGTGTCTCCGCCTGGGCCTCTGGTCTCCCTCTCTTGTCTTCCTCCCGAGTCTTCCTAGCGGTTTGTCTTCCCTAAAAACGCACCCCAGGCGGGATGCCGCCCTTCAGCTGGGGCACTACCAGGAGGTGAAGGACTCCCGTGCGACCCAAAGGCTCCGCTCCTCTTCGCGTCCCAGTGCGGCGTTCGCTTTTTTCCGAACGGATTACATGGCTGATCCGTGCTCAGCTGGCGATCCATTACAACCTCCAAGACCTGTTATGAAAAATAACAGGTCTAACCCTGGCTGATTGCTCCCTATTTTGAATTTGTGTAGCTGATTAATCCCACCTAAGTGCAGTACTTTTGTTTTGCCAAGAGAGACTTAGGGTGCGTTTTCCAGCTAAACAGAGGGTTGAGGCAGGGAAGAATAAACTCGCTTAGACAAGATCACACACGGAGTTTGGGGAAGAGCCAGGAATCATTTCTGACTGACCTCCAGAGGCCTCATCTGCAGAGTCTCCTCCCTGGCTTCAGTGGAAATATCTTTGAACTGAATGCTGAAAATATGGCAGGCTCTAATGCATTTTCAATCTGACTAATTTTCACTCGTTGCTGGTTTTATGGCCCTCACGAATGAGACCCGACGAGACGATTCTTTGCCAGCCATCTATCAGGATTTCCTGTGTGTTTGCTCCACACACGGCATTATTTATAACTGCATACTACAAGCAAAAATTGTTAATATTGCAACACATAAATGTCGTATGAATTAGTAACTTTTGCAGACAGACAGACTGCCAGCCTATCGGACAGCAGCAACTTTGTATTTCGTCTTCTGCTGACATTAACAGCCGCTCTACTCTATTTTTTCTTAATGAGGAAAACAGACAGGCATGGTAGAGCCAGCCGCTGGTATTCACCGTGCTCCTCTCCATCTATATATTGAGGAAAAGAGAAGAAGGGTGGGAACGCCATGAAAATTGCTCCACTGCCTCTTCATTAAGAAAGCTGGTTAGGTAAAGAATTTGCAAAAGGAATTTCCCCAACTGAAATTTCTGAGAGAGTTGTTTGGTGTTAAGAGCTCCAGAATAACTGTCTGTTTCACCGAGTTCTCTAATGAGAATAAAATCCTTCAGGAAACCTGAGCAGTTGTCTAAATGTGGGTTGCTGAGTGATTTTAAAAATACGATGCTTAAAATAAAAGTTGCAAACAAGTTAAAGGAGCTGATAACAAGGAAGAAAGTTGGTGTGACAACAGACGAGGTGGGTCTAAAGCAATAATACAGTCTGCTGGGTAGGACACATCAGCGTGTACAGTTTATTGGTTTTGGTGTTGTGGTTTGAGATGTTTAGTTTGACTCTACTGGTGATTAGAAACATGCTGTTTGTTATGAAAAGAGCTAAATGTGCTCAATTGTATTTTACTCTGGTTTTTAAACTGCACCCATCATTGTGGTCACCAACTTCTTTAAGCATTTAGATATTTTTTTCCAGCACAATATTTTCCTAAGTATTTTCTAGCTTTGCCTGTGCAGTTACAAGTGGTTCAAGTTATACCTTCTGTCAACTTGCTGCTGTCTTCACCCAGGATACATGGATACTGGGTACAAGGTTTTATTTGGTTTCTCGTCTGGAAAAGGACTTCCCTTGCAGGTAATCCATTATTTTAAACCCTGGTTAATCAGGGTTGCTTATGGCCTTTGGGGTAGATGTGCTTGCCCAGCTGAGCTACAGGCAAAGGTCTGGCTTAGGGGTAGATTTCGAGCGAAAATGGCCAGGCGCGGTTTCATTTTTTTCTACGTTGAGATGAGGCTTAGCCTTGACTCTTGTTATGAGTTCATGTTTCCCTTTGGGATACTAAAAGAAGTCCCATATGTATTACATGCAGCTGCGTAAATGGGCAGATCTGTCCCTGAATTAGAAGGATGAATCTTGATATTGTTTCATTCTTCTAATAAAAAAAAAAAAAGTACATTTGTGCTGTGTTTATCCTCAGTGACCATCCAAATTCTTGCTAGACGTTACTTTCTTTGTACTTTCTCAGACAGCAGTCTGGTCAGGTGTAAATTTATCACGGATGTTTTAGCTGTAGCACTTCCATTACTGTGGCTGCCCCAGCCTACGGGTCAGTCCGTGGTGTGTGTCCTGCTCACCTCCTGTATTGCTTCTGTGCCCTTTGGCTAGGGAGCTTCCACAATGCCTTTTAAACAAGCAAAAGCAAAGAGAAAAGTACATCCAGTTAAACAATTTGTGTGCCACTTAACGATGCTCGCAGTGTTCCTGTGTTCCGCAACTCGCGTATATTAATTAAATACACCAATGTGCTTATGTGATTTACCCTTGGAGTCAATGAGAAAAACCCCCTTGACTTGAGCAATCGCAGAATGTAGCTCACTGGGTAACAAAAGCAGTTCTTGATCTTCCTGATTCACATTATGGCTGTAAAACTTGGATAAAAAGGAACCAGAACCGCTAACCGCAACATGCCATTCTAATTAACTATTTTTCAGATCCTATTTAATTCCTTCCCAGCTGAGCACTAGACAATAATCTCAGCACTAGAAAATAATCATAGCACTACAAAATAATCTTTTTTTTTTTTTTTTCAATTAGAGGTCACATTTAGGAAAAAAAAATACCCTGCAATTTTGTACTTGCAATCTGCTGGAGGGTGCAAATTAAGTGAATTTAGATTCCTCTATACTTGACGATGCAGTCATACTCTCCTTTTGATAACTCAAGATTTACTGCTAAAATAACTGTGGAGATAATGAGAAGTGTGCTTTGGTGCCAATGCTTTTGCCTGTTAATGAGGAGGGAATTAAGCTTTTGTCAGTTTGCAATTTTCTAGTTTGTCCTTGGCCTTGGCAATTGGCATATGCGAAGCAGATAAACCCTCAGCATTCCCCGCGCTGCTGTGCCTCGGGCTGTGCACACCATACACCGCTGGAGCTGCTCCATCCCTCTTTTCTCCTTGCTCGCTCCCTCCACAGTTTTCACACCTGCCACGGTCCAGAGGAGCCGGGTGATGTTTGGTTTATGTGCTTCTCCCCTATTCTCTCTCTCTTCATTCTCCCTTCTTTCTCCTTGTGAATACCAAGCTACGAACTTTCTTTTTCCACCTCACCTTGATTTCATCTCCCTCTTCTCCTCTGTCAGTCCCTCTGGCTGCTCCTCCTTTCCCCACGTTAGAGCCTGCTATAGCCTTCTCTAAAAGGCAGCTGTGTGGACATACTCCTCCCTCCTTGGCCGCCTCGGTATTTCTTGCTCTCTGCAAAACTAATCACTCGGTGTGTCAGCAGGATACTCGGCGTTAGCAGGAAGGGACGAGCACATGTGGTAGATGAGACATGTGGTAGATGGAAGCCATCAGTGGCTGGCAGTTTTTAGATCCATCAAACGGTGAGTACAGAGGTAGTTGAAATTATTGGAGGTATGCTTCTTTAGATACGCCAAGCTCATTTGCTCCTTAGTGTTTTCTGAATTTCCTCTGAATCCATACCTTTCCGCTGATTGTGGGCACACCCTGAAGTTTGACATGGATCATATGCCGTGTTCGAAAACGAAGACCAGATTGCTGACTACAAGGCTACAGACGTAGCTGTTCATGGAAGCGGGGCTGGTAGGTGCATAGCCATTAGCAGACTGATGAATTGCTGTGGAAATCCACCTTTAATAGTGTCATTTTAACCCGAGTCAAGCCTTCTGCACATTTAGGCTTATGACCTTCCCCGGATTTTGCAGTTTGGTATTTTTGAGAGAGACGAAGAAAGAGAGAAATTTTACATGTTGCCTTGCTTGGCCAGTTTCTAAACTGCAGAGAAAACATGCACCTGGCTTTCAGAATAATAATTTTTTTAAAAGTAAAAAGTTAAACCCAGCCAACCAAAACTTCGCAGTCTTTTCAATGCAAGCTAATCCCGACTATGTTCTCTATAGAAATACATATAAACTTCTGACCTCTCTAATCTTTTTTTTCCTCTACCCCACACTCACTCTTTGCCACATTTCCGAAGAAGATTGAAACTTCTAAAAGCTTCACAGTAGTTTTATTGCAAGAACTTTCATACTTGGCTCTAAAAGAAAGCATTAAAACAAACATTGATAAATAAACTAATTAAAATGAAGGTTGATTCACTGGAAAACAGTAAAACCCCTACGTGTGTTTGCACTTACATGTTGAAGGCACTAGTGCGTGTGTTACTGATGGGTATATTTTTCATCATGCTGATAACAAAAGAAGGTATCATGATCCAGCAAGATATCATTGTGTGAATAAGCACTTGAAAACAGCTTGAGAGCCTTGCGAGGTCTGTGGATGATGGGACGGGGGTTGCTCCTCTGCTAACAGAGCACCCTGCAGCTCTCGCGCGGGGGCCAGGGTCTGACCCTGGAGGCTGCAGCGTGTGGCTTGTAAGACCCCCGAGACCCCGGGCCCCCTCCAATTGCCCCTTCTTTCTTAGGGAGCGTAAGCACAGCAGCTCTGCTGGGGAGACTTGCACACGTGGTATTACGGTCACGCTGTAGCGTCATCGTGCTGCCCGTTGATAGTGTGGTTGTGTGTATGTGTAAAGGGTAGAGACAAAACTGTGTGGAAGCATGCCCGCGTTAGGGAGCTTCCCAGCTTCAGAGCTGAGCTGCTGCTGTCAGATTCTGCAGTTAGCAGTGTGGAAACTAGCTAAATCTGCTAAAACTTCTTCTATCTTCGCTAGAAGTCCAGTGAGACCACCTCATCTTGCGAGCCTGCCACCACCCTGTGGTTACATCTTGCATCCTTGGCTGCTCCCACATGGCAGAATTGCCTCCTCTTAGATTTGGGTTCGGTTCAGATGCCAGTTCTCATGAAGGCTAAATTTACGTTTGGGTTTGAACATGCGTGCAGAGGGACAGAAACCTCACCCATCCTTAATGCTTTCACCTCTGCACGGGGTGAGGACGACAGGGCTCCCGTCCCCCTTCCTCCTGCTCTTAATTCCCGGGCTGCTCACTCCTTTAACAGCGGATCGCAGGCGTTTGGTGGGTCCTCGGCTTTCACTGTGCGGCTTGCAGCCGGCTCTCCTCCGGACTGACCGTGCAGCTCGGCCAAGATGCTTACGGGCTGATAACGAAGCGCCCACGGAAATCAGCTGTAGTAATGCCGTGGTGGTGTACGTGAAGTTTTCCAACGCGTAAGCGCTACCAAAACCTCTGCCAGCAGCAACAGCGACGCGGAGAAAGCTGACTCGAAGGCGGGCTGCAAATCGCCTTTGGTAAGGGCTTTGCGGGCCCTCACGGCCAGCAAGTAGAAAGGATGAAGGGATAGCAATAAGGAAATAAAATATTAGTAAAAGAATAAAGCAAGTCGTTTCTGCCTTGGAATATAGCTGGTGATTATAATGAAGACCAAAGTGGTGCTGGTGAAAAGATCATTTGCACCTCCTGGCAGGAAAAATAAAACCCACCCACTTAAAAAAAAAGTCCAGATCAGATGTTCATACATTTACTATGCTATAATGAGTCTGGTCAGAATAACCTGTAATAAGACAGCAGCAAATTCCTGCAACCTATGTCTTAGAGGAAAGAAAAATAGATACAACAAAAGCAATGTATTCAAGATTTGGAGCTTTGCACATCACTTCTCAATCAAGAATAGCCCCACAAGAAGTGGGGTATTCCTTTTAAAAGTCAGATTTCCAGTTAAACCATCTGAATACTCATATTTTCAATGCATATATTGCAAAAGAACACAGTGATGCAAAGCAAAACCGAAAATGTTTCTAAAAATGTGCAACGCAATGGGCAGTATATGTTGTCCGCCGTTCCACCCATGCTGAGGCAATATACCTGAAAATTCAAAACAGCAGGAAAACGCTGGTTGCGTTAGAAAACGGATATTGCCCAGGAGCCTTGGCATCCAGATTCCAGGGATGGTGGGTACTGCTCTGATTAGCTGCAGGCTTCCTCTGTGTCTCTAGCTCCTGTGACTCGGTTTGTCATTTGTAAAACCTTACCAGGCCCTTTTTGAAGCTGCAAGATGCCATTATAGTAGTATCAAATAAGGTAATAAGTACCTGTGGAGTATGAATACCTCTAGGGACTCACAGGAGTGTGTATTCATATTCCTCTGGCTGCGGGTGGCCCGAATACTCACACGAAAGGACTTCTCTAACTTTGAAGTAATCAATCGGATAAAAATGAAATACTGGACTTTCATTTTTTTCAGACGTTGCAATCATTGTAATATCTGGACTTTTGGAACTCCACCTGATAATAGTTCTACTGAAAAAATGCTTAAAAACAAAAATACCCCTCAAATTGTTTTGATCATCTTAAACTTCTATGGGTCTCCAAGAAATCAGAAGGGCTGGTAACTGTAATTTGGAAGCAGGACTCGGAAAATGTTCAATGTTCAATCCTAATTGTATAAAGTTAAGGCAGAGTGGAAAGGAGTAGACGTTAGTTTTTCAATTGGATCATAACTCATCGGTCAACTCAGTAGTGACCTTGCAAGCTCGGTAAGAAAGTCTCTTAAAGGATGCAAGCCTTCGACAATGTTTGTTAATGTAAATGAGACAAACGATTGTGTAGGTTTCCCTCTGGCTTTCACAGCTTGGGCTCACAGTTGACCCGATCAACACTGAAATGTTGGCTGAACTATGCTGGTCATGGGGTACGATTCTTGAGATGTTGTAACTGTCCTTGTAAACATGGTTACTTTGGTAAAAAAAGGTTTTCCTGTTATAACTTCATTTAGTGCACTGGTCTAGGCTCCATCTCATGTACAGTGTTGTTTTATAGGTATATCTTTCAAGCGGAGACAAAGTCTTAAAAGTCACTAACAAAGAAGCAGGGTGAGGTGGTTGACTCATGCGGGCAAAATCTGGCATCCTACCTAATCCTGCCTGGAAAAGGGTGCTGAGGGCTGCAGCAGGGCCACCCACGTAACGCTGACCCAGGGACCTGGGGGCGTCTGGAAGTGCTGGGTAAAAGCTGCTTAGCTTTTGCGGGTTGGGGGGACAACTGCAATCCCAGGCTAGTGTGAGGTCCGTTGGAATTTACTTTCAGTAGCAGGTGAACAGTCGTGCCTGGTGGCTTGGATCTGACCGGGGCGTACGGTTTGTTGGAGCTTGATAACAAGCTGTGGTCTGCGGAAGTGAAGTACGGCTTCCGCAGCCGGCAACTGGGATACTCAGCGGGTATCCTCACGACGGGGTAACAGGAGAAAAAAAAGGGTTCAGGAGCCTCCAGGCTGTCGCTGGAGTCCGTCACAGCGGCTGGGAACTCGGGGGAGTGCGTATCCATAGTCCTCTCGCCGCGGGTGGCCCGAGTGCTCAGCTGAGGACGGGGAGGTCACTGGCTAGAGTGACGTCCAGCGAGGCGATGGCGGGCAGCGCGGTCCCCGCTCGCCCCTGCGGTCAGGGAGCCTTTCACGGGGTCCCCAGCGGCACCGTCCTTGCAGGGGAGCGCGACGGTTCGCGTGGGGCCTGGCGCC
>NW_010517431.1:0-8177 GCF_000687285.1 Phaethon lepturus
AAAACACAAAAACCCAAAACAAAAAACCCACAACAACCCTGCAAGGCAGCACTGACCAGCAATGGCATCCACTCCCGGGATGCTGCATCCCCCCAAGGATGCACTGGGGGTTCACTACCTCCGTGCACTGCACCGCCAAGCTTACGTATGTTTATCACCAGGGGACAAGAAGCAGTGGGTCAGACACAGCCCCACATCCCCCTCCCACACCCTCACCCTTTCTGCTTTTTGAGCAAGCTAATGGCATCTGGACCACTTAGCAGTGGTCCACTTAGTGTGCTCCCTGGCAGGGTCACCTCAAGATCCGCCCCGTTGCCTGGAGGTGCGTCCAACCATGCAATGGGGTGACCACTGCTTCTCAGAGGAGGGGTGGGAACTTCAGAAGGCCCCCCAAGTCTTCTCCTCAAGTAACCTCTCTGCAGCACAGGGAGGGGAATGGCCTTGGTTGCTGAAGCCCAGGCCTCAGGCTTGGTGCTGTCTGCCTCCCTGCAGCGCCCTGAGCCTGACGCTGGCAGGCCGGACCGCTCGGCTCCATGCAAGCGCTGCTGCTGCCACCGCCAGGCTGAACCAAAAAAGTGAGGATAAAAACTGCATTAGCTCTGCCAGTTCACCTGGTTTGAGAGTAAAAATACTGGGGTACTCCTTTCCCCACGCACCCCCGGCGCTCCCTTCCTCTAGTCTGAACTAAGACACCCCACATGTCCGCAAGGTGTTTCTTCAGCACTGTAAATGCACAGCCTAACAAGGCGAGAGCTGCCATTAGACTCCGCTCTACGAAGAAGCTGCAAAACCCCCCAACTGCTCGCCAGGGCTGCTAGGACATGACTGGGATGCTCTGCTCAAGTCACCTGGAACAGCAATGGCCAGTCATTAAAATACACACTCTGCAGGGTAACAAGTCCACACGGACCAGAGGCAGAGACAGGCATTAGAGGAGCTGATAAGGCTCATCTGACTGCTAACGATTTTGTCTACAGTTATTTCTGTGCAGCTGGGAACAAGTGGCTACGGTCAGCTACTTGCCAGCTGGGGAGAAAGCAGCAGTTTTGCATCGCTGGGAATGGAAACACATCCAGCTCAGCCTCCCACCGTACTCCCAGATTTTCTTTCCTTGCTGGCAGAGCTTGCCATAGACCAACCAAGACAGCATCCAGCAACACCTGAGGGTAACGAGTGAGGATGCAAAGTGAGGGGTGGTAAAGAGCAGGGTTTTCCTGCACACGCAGCTGGAAGAAAGGATGTGAGCCTCTGCTGACACTTGGGCAACACCTCAGTATGCTGCCGATTTAGATCCCTTCACTGAAGCCAGATGCCCTTGCCTGTTTGGCAGGGAGATACTCGCATTCACACAGCTGAAGGCAGCGCAGCCAGAGGTGACCATCTCCCTTCATCCACCTTCACGCGCATAAGCCTTGCCAGCACACACTACCTTCACCCTTACAACGGCCTGCATCTCAGCAGCTTTGGGAACCCCTCAGCCGTAGGCAAGCTCAGGGATTACAGATTTTCCTCAAAGCACAAAGTTTCCCATCACAAAGCAGGTGATGGCCAAGCCTCACCCCTTGGCCTCGCTTCCCCATGACCACCAATTGCAGCCACGCAATTCCCAGTTTGCACTGGAAAAGATAGCGGCAGATCCATCCGAGCACTGGCGGCCTGGGCAGATCTGCAGAAGGATACTCATCCTCTGCAGAGCCAGCAACTCCACCTGCTCAAGCCAACGCTAGTTGAATCAAGTTTTCCTCTTTGGGTTGCCAGACAGTGCCAAAGAACAGCTCTCTCCAGAGCAGACCTGGTAGTCTGGACGGAAGGCCCACATGTCCCTTTTGCATCCCACACCATCAGCTACCCCCTGATGTAAGGTGCATCCACACCCCCTGTACCCACACCCCCTTTGGATCGAGGTACTGCCAGACAAAGTGGCTCCTTCTATCCCACGCTCTCCAGACTCGCAAAATCCCTCCTGTTGTCACTGTCATGCTGGCCGTTATGCAAGTTTGGCTGTCTTAGCTTGATGCTGAGCATACAAGTGGGGCTGACATTTATTTAATCCTCATAGTAATGTTGACTGTATACTTACTGAAACACCTCATGCTTATGGAGGACATTTGTTTCCAAGCAGCTTATGCTAAATTGCAGTGATATAAAGGAAACACTTATCCAATATTGACATTTACTGACTGGCAGCATACAGCTTGAATAGTCATTTATGCTAATGGAGGAGGGGAAACCTGAAAAAGATTCAGGCCCTTCATTTCTGATCTTCTAGTGAGTTTGGTAATATTAAGTTAATGAGGGAGTACCTGCCCAAAATGCAAGGTGGGACTCCAAACCCGATGGCTTCTCCCACTCATTCCCTGCTTGGGGGAAAATAAAGTAATATTGGACCCACAGCACAAAGCTTTGATCCTTCATCCAAGAGGAAGTTTGAGAACGTTCACCCCTTCCACTATTGGTGCATACTTAATCTGTAATTAGTAAGGCTCGTCTAGCCTGCAGCATACATCTTGCTGGGCAGCGAGCTTCTGAAAAAAAAAAGAAAACAAACACCACTATCAAACATTTTCTGTATTTCTCCTTCCACAAAGGCAGGGTTGCTCACACAAAAGGCTCCCAAATTTTTCATCCTTTAAGTGCTGCAGCATCCAGCCAGACCCCTGGCACACCTAGGCAGGGTGTAGACACCATGGCTTTGCCACGTGCCATATTGAAAATGACAACAACAGACCCAAGAACATAAATTCACTAGCACTTAAGAGGTGAATTAGCCACCATCTGACCACATGCATATCAAACCGGCGCAGCAATTCCATCAAACACAAAGTAATTGGAAACAAAAGAAAGCATCTGTTATCCTAGTTGAAAGTCTGATGTGCTTGCATCAATGGTTAATGAGCAGCAGTTATGGCAAAGCCCTCAAAAAACAATTACATCCCACTCCACCCCGAGAGCCCAAAAATGCAACAGACCAAAAGCTTGTTGTACCTTTTCTTGCAAGTGGGGGCATTGAATGAACACATTAAGACAAGATTTTTATCCTGAAGTTAGCATCCAAATTTAACAATGCAAGAGTTCCACCTCCTACTTACATGGCATGTGATGTTAAGAGAGGCAGGAGGCCCAGAGGCCATCGCTAAGAAGTACACTCAAAGCACATTTAGATTTTAAGCTGTTGAATGCAGCTCAGTAAAAGGAAGAGCCACATAACAGCCAAGTGACCTAAGAGCTCCTTCTGCTCCACGTTGGAGACTGCTGCTGCCACCAGGGAAAGGCAAACACTTCAGCATGGGTCTTGCCAGGGAGGCAATGAATAAACAGCCTCGACTATTGAACCAGGACATCTGTTCGGACACAGTTTCCAAGACCAGAACCCAGCATTTGCTCTGTCCTACCACAATGAACAATTCAGAAATGGGTATGTTCCTCTTCCCCCTGGGAGTAGCTTGGAGTATAGGCGTGTCCTGAGGTGCAGTGAAGTTCAGGAATAGAAAGGCACGTAGCATCAGGATCCTGCTGTTCAACACTTGCCTGGAAAGAGTAGCATGGGCTTTAAATTTCATTTCTTCCCAGCCAAGAGGAAAAAAAATCCCACACGTTTATTGGCATGTTTGAAATTAATATTGCAGGCAAATGGATTCACACACCCCCTGCAAGAGCTGGGACAACTGCCAGCACCGACGTCCAGGCAGACCATCTTAAAAAACTCCCACCTCCACCAAGCGCCTTAAATCTCAGCAAATAAGTTAAGAGACTGATTTACAATGGATTTGTTTCACTACGTGTCTCTTGTTCTTTGGCCAGAGGTAGCTCCCAATGAAGTCTAAGGAAAAGACTTTGCATTGCTCCTGAACAGAAGCTAAATTCAGGCCTTCATCAACTACGGTTATAAATGTGCTGGTCTTTAAAATAAGTTAAAGGGGAAAAAAAAAAAAGCTGTTTGATGCTACTGGGATGATCCTGGAAGCAATGAAGCCAATTCTGCAGCAGCACTTTCACAAATCCCCTCCACCCAGCACTGCACCTCCAGCATGCTGAGGAGCTGAAAGCTAGGAGCACGGAACAAACTTGCAAAACTGATCATTAAATCAGAGGATAGAAGTGAGCCACGCTCTCCATCACAGACTGCTTGTAGGAAAACAGTTTATTCAAAGACCTTGATCCTCAGCCAATTCACAACCTAAGAGGCATGTCGGCCTCTCCCCTTTATTTATGGTTACAAAAGAAAGAAGAGCATTGAGTCTTTTTATTCTAATATATGTAGTCCAACCACAGAGGGGCTGGGAGCTGGTAACACACAACGCTGGTAACCCGTCAGGGATTTCTGTGCACGTTTCTGCTCCAGTCAGTGTCCCCTATAACAACAGGGAAGCACAGAACTAATCGACATCTGCCTGAGATGTGCTGTGCATAAACGGCGCAGGGACCTCCGCCTACCCTTGGGAGCGGGGAGGCCAGTAGAGATGCAGCATCAGGGCAGGTCTTTCTCCTCACTTTCCTCCCTCTGGCAAAGGGCACCTGAACAAAACCGCAGCTCCTCCCTCTTGTTCTTTTCAAATACCTGAAACCTTGCAAGAAAGCCAGTTTGAGCAAAGTCATTGGTGGTCCTCACGCGAATCTCACTGCAGGAGGTACAGACTGAAGATGGGGAACTCTAAACCGTATTAAAACAGACGTTGGAAGAGGCAGTGCTGCACTTTTTCCCCTCAGGAGAGTGCAGACTGGACAACACCAGCTCTAACTTCAGGCTTGCTTCGGTTTCCCCCCCCATGCAACCCCACTGTGAACTCCTGTGGCCTTGCCAAACCTGCACCTTTCCACCAGCATCACCTCCCATCTTCACAAAGCACCTTTCCAAACCATTACTGTCTTCTCAACCATTTTCAGTTGCAACTTCTTGTTCTGCTAGCACTTTTTCTTGGCTTAATTTTTAAAGCCCATTAGCACTTGCTCATTTTGCAGCACCATATGCACTCCTTGCACTTCCCAAACAGCTCCCCAGTGCTGAGATTCACCTGCTGGGTTTAGGAAACAGCCCAACAAGTTTCTCTTGCAAAGCTACCCTGCTCTCTACATGGCAAGAGGGAATTAACTTCAAAGAGGGATCACAACCACACATTTCCAGGCTTTTCGTTAGCAGGTTCATGGTTGCCAGGCACAGCAATCCACAAGTGCCCCTTGCACTCAGTGGACTGCAGAGAGGACCGTCACCAGCCCTCACACACACACACCTCCCAGCACGCCGTAAGCTTGTAGTTTTGCTCCCTGTCACCCACTAACCTCCCCCAAGATGCTAAAATCCTTCTCCAGTCTGCGGCTGATGACAAGCCACTGGGAAGTTGAGGCACTGCTGCTAATAACGGGCCCCTCTGACAGAAGATTGCAAAGCATTTGCTTCAAGGGAGGAACCAAGCGAACTGTGAAGGAGAAAAATAGACCCTGCAACACCTGGAGAACTTGGTATTCATCACCCTGAGGGAAAGCAAACATGCCTTTGGAAAGAGAGCCCCAGACAGGCAGCAGAAATCTTCCTGTACAAGGTAAATTTCAGATCCTGCCAAATTCATCTAGGTTGTTACAGTACAGGCCAGTGATAGGAGGAGGGGGTTGCAGGTCCATCTTCAGAGGTGCCCCTTCCCACAGCCAAAGCACTTTCGCCAGTTGCTTCCAGCCTCCCCCAGTTTGGCTGACACTGGAGCAGAGGAGGGAGAGGTAAGCTATTCACCACGCAGAAGCAAAGGCGGCTACTTTCATGGCAGCATCAATTTCTTCCCACCAAGGGGCACCCCACAGCTAGTCTCTGCAGGAGGCAAATCCTGCTGCGACTATCTCACCTTCCACCAAAGCTGTGGTCCCGACGGCTTTCAGGGGAGGCGGGTGGAAGAGCGAGCAACACCAGGGGAAAAGCAGCCCTGTATAGGCAACACGAACCTACTGACTTCCAGAAAGAGAAAGCAGAGCCTCTTTCAGACCATTTGCAAGGGTGAAAGACAGAGGATGCTCAAGGGAAGGCAATTTGTTCTTCCTAGAGGACCTCAAGAGAAGCACAGAAGTCAGCTGCGCAAGAGATCCTCCTCCTGAGCCTGCAGGTGCAGCATGGACCCAGACAGGGAGCAACAAGCACCTTCCTCCTGCAAGCTCAGCTGGGAAGCCCAAGTTTCAGCCTGCAGAAACAGCAGGATGCAGGCATGCCACGGGGCCCATGAAGCACAAACCCAAGGGCACAGGTGTACAGATGCAGGGATGGAAAATGCCTTTTCAGTGAGGCTTTGTTATAAGGGAGGTTTGTTTGTTGTACAAACTAGTGTCCAGATTGCTGACCCCAAGCCAGGTTTTCAGCAGAGGTGATCCTCCCATCCCTGCTGCCCTTGGCTTAAGGGAACTGAAGTCCTGCCTGCCTTATCATGGCAAATCCCTTCAAGCTGCTTCGGCATTGCAGGCAAGCAAATACAGCCCTGCCTGCTCCTTGCCCACAAAAAGGGGGCATTGAAACTCCTGACTGGCAGGGTCAAGTGATTTTAATTGTTTCTTCAAGTGAGTTTTGGCCCACCACTCCTTCCACAGTGAGGCATGACTGCTCGCTGGGTGCATACATAGCACCCCCTCCCCACGGCCCACCAGTCATTAGGAGTACCTCTGCCCATGGAAAGCAAACATCACCATACCTAGACACACCAGGACAACCACAGCGGCTGCTCGAGGAGAGGCAAACACAACGTATGCTGGAAAATAAGCTTCAGTTCCTACATCCAAGTCTTTCCTCCCCCCAGAGTACCAGGTGGTTTAAGGAATCCTTTGCATGAAATCCTATTAGGGATCTTTTGCATGGTTTCACCCCAAAGGGGAAAGCCACGATGCTGCTGACAGCTCCTTTCTCACACCATGCGAGCAGCAACTCCACAGAAATGCATTTGCTTCTTCCTACAGGAGAAGAAGAGCTGAAAATGCTCTGCAAGACACTCACTCTCTGCCTCGTAACCCGGCATGAATAAGCAAGGTACCAGATGCACACTCCTGACGGTACAGACAGGGGAGACAAATCAACCAAGCTCAGGCTACGCACAGTAGAGCCGAGGAGCCACGGCAGCTTTCGAACACAAGCACTATTAAAAAGTGCATTAGCCCTTATTAAAAATAATGGCTGCAAAAGGGAGGAGAGCAGAGAGGGGGAAAAAAAAAAAAAGCAGCAAATCCCTGCTGGATCCCAGACACAAACTTATCCAGCTCCGCTAGCAAATTACCATTTGACCTGCAGGGAGTTGAGATTCATGAGAGCGGGGAAGAGAAGCGAGAAGGCCAGGAGCAGCTTCCAAACTGCTGATATCCCCGGCCCTGCTGCTGCCCTGCTGTACCAGGGAGAGTTCAAATTTGTTCAGCCAGAAACCTACACGGAAGACACAGTGGGTTTCTTTTGTGCAGAAGCAAAGGCGAATGCAAACACAGCTTTCTCCCTGAAGGAATATTAGTACAAGCAGAGAGAGGGGGCAAAAAAGAAAAGGGGAAGGGAAGGCAGTGTGGGAGCCCCACATCACATCGGAGCCCGGGAAAAGAAGAGGCAAGGACAACCAGAAGCACAGCTACCTCTAACCACGGCGTCCCTGCTCAGGGAATAGGGGAAACGCAGCGTATGGTGGGGGATGTTCAGCAATAATCAGGCTGAGCAAAAAACCAGCTGCCCGTTGAGAAGCACTACTCTCTCCCGAAGTTTTATCCTTCATTTAATCAACAGATGGACTAGCTGCGTGGGTTTGGGGGTTTTTCTTCCCCCCACACACTTTTTTTTTGTCTTTGTGAAGCAACCCCAAGCCCTACCCTCACAAAAGCTGGCTTCGGGACCACGGCGGCGTGACACAGATGGTATGTGACACCGGGGATGAGCGGCAGAGAGGCGAAGCTGGGGTCTGGCTGTAGCTCAGCGTCCTCCACAGGTGACAGATAGTCCAGGGACCAGGCAGACAACAGCATGTCAAATACAGCTTCCCCAAACGCACCCCACCCCCGACGCCCCAAATCCTTCTTTTATTATTTATTTGCTACAAGGTTGTAGCAAAGTTACTAGGGCAAATTCCTCCAGATTCATTAGCTCCTGCCGCGGTCCCGTGCTGTCGGGGAGGTGAGAGCCGGCTGTGACACCCCCCAAAACCACCGCGGGGGCTCCACACCTTCCCCCCGCTGGGTGC
>NW_010517431.1:8238-8578 GCF_000687285.1 Phaethon lepturus
CCTCCCCTCGGCTGGCTGCATTCAAAGCAACTCCTTTCCCCTCCACCACCATCCCAACCCCCAGGAGCAAAATTGCTCCCTACCCCGGCTCTGCAACCGCAGGTTTCCCCCCGGGCTCCCGGCCGGGACCCAGCCTCTGCTGCGAGCCCAGGAGGCTTCTCCCCACCGAAATCCCCCGGCCATCGCCTCCCCAGCACCGGCGACAGGACCGGGCGGCGATGGAAGAGGGTGGTCTGTTGCTGAGCAAAAACCATGTTTACACACAAACACGATCTAATTAACGGAGATGAAGCAGAAAGAACTCATTTGCATGCTAAAGATTTTTCCCCCTTTTTTTTTT
>NW_010517432.1:0-7609 GCF_000687285.1 Phaethon lepturus
GCTGCGTGCGCGGAGCCGGTGGTCGCTGCTCACCGCGGCTGCTGCCGCCGGGCTGGCCTTGCAAGGCTTAGTTCAGGGCAGGAGCTGGTGCTAGGAATGCAGTGGGCTCAGCTAATCCGTGCCGGGGCAGGACAAATGAGTCTGTAGAAGGAATTAAAGCAAAACAGCTGTTGGTCTTGAAAGCCTTAAAAGTTTGCTTTCTGCAGGCGGCCCAAACTTGCGAGCTCCTTGTAGTTTTTCAGGCAGCGGTTTTGAGCTGGGTGCTGCGGCTCCTGTTCTTTGACAGGAGCTCAAATGCGTTGTGAAAAAGGAGAGGGGAGTTGTTCATCTTGTATGAGAAGGAAGAGCACACAAAAACTGCCTGATAGCTGAGGATCGAATAAGGAAACCTGGAGGCAAGTCCCAGTTCGGCCTCAGACAGCTAGCTCAGCAGAACAGGCAGGGGCAGATCCACGATGCTGGTCCCAGCTGGCCAGTTCGTTGTCTGCCAGTAGGCAGTGGTTCTGCTCCACTTGCTGGATAAACCTGCCTCTTAGCCAGCATAAATATGGGAGAGGAGGTAACTTAGCTCCCTCGTGTTGAAGAGAGAAAATGGAATGGGACTTCAGCTTTTGGGGAAAAAAAAGTTATGCTCCTCGTTCTTTTCATTGTAGCTTCAAAGGGATTATATAATTATATGAAAACAAAAAAGTCTTCTCTGCTTCTTCTGAACTGTTTCTTCTGTGCTTAACCTTCAAAAGGAAACAAAAAGTCCAGGAAAAACAAATTCCATTCATCACGATTTTGAAGGCACAGAACATTTGAGGTCAATAGAAGAACCTTCAAAAATCTGGTTCCCAAGATGTTTGCACAGAAACGGTACAAAACAAATTCTTAAAGCAGTTCCAGGGACAGAGCAACTCCAGCTCAGGGAGAGCCCAAACTAGCGGCTTACGAATGACACACGGTGTGTGACTTCTGGGCAAAGTCACTGTAATTATCCTCTTGCTGTGGATGAGGATGTGGAGGCAAGTGACCTCTTCAAGGCCACTCAGAAAAGCAGAGCTGCTGAGGTGGCAGCAGCAACTCCAGAAACTGAATATAGCTCTTTTGGGACCATCTATGAGAGGCTGTCTTGTGCACAAGGTCTTGCTGCCTAGTGAAATTAGCCTAAGGCTTGATGGTGCTCCTACCTGTGAGCTTAAGCAGTAGTAGAAAGAAGGGTGTGGAGAGCTTTTCCATTTCCCAGCATCTTTGAGTGAGACCCAGAACAACAACAACAAAAAAGACCGAAGAGAGAGTGGAACAGTGAGAAATGAATGTAGGCTAATAATCCCATTAAGTAATGGCACATGATTATGGAGAGCTGTAATAAGTCGATACTGTCACAATATTTGATCGCTGCCTAGGGCTCTGAAGGCTCTGAATGAAAGCTTCTATGCACGGCCTGAAATTTTTCTCCTCTGCAGCAATGGCTGTCATAATTGTTTAATTAATGAACTCATTAGATCCCAGTACTACTAGAAAAAGCATATCAACCTCCTGACCGATCACAATCAAAATGTAAATACTGGTTATTCAAGACACTGGTTAGCCATCTGTTTAAGCAGCAGAAGAGCATAAAAACCAGCTTCGCATTTTGGGGATTTGGCCCACTTCACCCACAAGATCTGGATGTTAAAGGAGTGTCACAACAAATTGCAGGTGGAGGCCAGCTTGCAGCATTACCTACAATTAAAGCAGCATTTGCCTGGTTATTAAGTTTACGACCAGTCTGGGAACACAATCCTCCACTGAACCCACAGCAAGACTCCAGCTGACTTCACTGGCGTTCAGCTTTAACCCTGCATCATCACTAAGCGCAACAGTGAGGAAGTGTAATTAAATTCTGCGCGTGTACCAAGAACAGCTCAAAGTTACACGTCCCTGAGTGGTGCTGTGGAGACAAACCCGGGGACTTGTGCTCCCAGGCTGCAACGCCCCTAGCTGCGCTGTCTTCTGTGGGTGTTAACGTGAGGACAGGAGGGTCTTTTCTGGTTCTCACACTGCTGCATCGTGTCCCTGCAAGGTAAGACATTGACACTTCTGTAAAAAGGCCACCCTTGCTTTCTTGGAAGGTACATTATCATACGGCGATGGCACACTTCAGCTATTGTCGTGTTGCTTGATACACAGCTATCAAGCCATTTCAGTGTCCCAGCTCACGATTTTTGAGCGGCTGGTGTCATCATGGCAGACCCTCTGTTTGGAAACTTGAACAAAAGCCTTTGGCATGTGTCACTGAAGTTTTTATGTCCAGTAGGAATTGTAGCTCCCCAGATTAGATGAGCTGAGTTAGGAGAACAGACTCATCTCCTGTGAGCCAGAATGCAAGTTGGCGTATCTGAAGGCATTTCAGCTAGCTGTAGTCACCCTGGCTTCCACAGTAGGCCAAAATACTCATGTTCTGGTCTTTCAGCAAAGGTTATAGGAGATTGTAGCGTCTTTGAGCTGCCAGGTCAAACCGTGTCAAGTTCTGAAGCAGGTTTGGTGTTCAAGGTCTTGCAGTCACTTCAGACTGTTAGTCACTGTTACAGTAGGGAAAGGTTTAATAACTGCTTGTGCTGTTGTGTGGGCTACTGTAATTTGCTTCTGGCTCTGCAGAACTGAAGGAAACCTAGAGGTATCCACCACCAGCCTTGCTGTGGCAAGTCTAGAGGTTTGTCCTCCCTTCACCTCTCACCCAGAGTTCAAGCCCGTGGGGATTAAATAGCTTTCAACTTCCTAAAGCTCAGTGTGGTTCACCAGCTTCCCAGTTGTCCTACCTGAAAGGCTGCTGCCTCCTTTACTGTAGGATCGCAGCAGCCAAGGCATCTGGCTAAGTCCCAAAGATCTGCCTGTCATTCTCAGTGTGGGCACAGCAACCCCAGAGGACATGTCTTAGATGTCAGGATGCACTACGCAGCCTGGGTAGCATGGGCCTTGAGAATATGTTTAGATGAATAAAGCGCAGCAATGATTTCACAAGGAAATGGCTCAGATTTCCTCCTCAGCCTGTGAGAAGGACCATGGCCACATCAGAAATGGGGAAACATCCTAGTCCCTGTGAATTTATTTTCTGCTGTAAAAGCAACGTGCTTTCCATAACCACCGAAGACAGCAAAGCTGGGCAAACACTGCAGCACTTCACTAGAGGCCATGGTTTAACACCACCAGGACTAGCCCACAGAAGCAGTCAAAAGTATCAAGCAGGCAATAGTCTCAGTGGTTGGAGTTGGCAGAGAATTGCTGTAATCAGTGATGCTTGATCCCCTGTTTTATTAAATTCCTCAGTGTTCAAATGATTTTTTTTTTTATTATTTTCTTTGGTGATAGGTTGCTAGCAGGCTGAGAGGCATGAAGGCAAAAGGCTGAGAGATTGTCTGTTTTATCCATTGCGAAACAGAAAAACATTAGTGCTGTAGTGAATTTTCCTCCCAAGTAGGTATGGACATTAAGAAGTTTGCACTTAGAAATAAGACAGGAGAGCGGCTTCTGTAACATCTCCAGGGCTGCCAGCCCCTCACCTTCCTGGCTGCCTATTTGTCAGTCCAGTTAATGACAAATTGGGACTCAGTGCCTGCTTCGTGTCTGTGTGTCTCATGGTCACACGTCTGTCCTGACCTGGATCTCTGACTTTACCTATGGACGTTTCCCCAGAAGAGCAGGCTGGGGCCACTGCCTCTGGCTCCCTGACATTTGCTGTCACCAAGGTGATGGGGGACAAAAGAAAGCAACAACAGTGTTTCCTTAGCTCCAAGAGTAAAAGTTAGTAAAATGTCAGTATTTAATGGGCGGAAGAAGATAGTAATTGATCAGGAAAAGTTCACCCTGCTGTCACTCTTGATCTCATAGCTCTTCTTGACTGCAGGGCTATCTGCAAAGTTCTCTGAACGGTACATGAACCTTGCTCAGATGAGATAACTGAATTTTTCCTATCAAAGGCTGAATGAAAATATCAAATCAGTTGTAGAAACTGTTTTTTCTGGACACTTGTTCTTTCTTTCCCTAGACTATAGCAATCTGTTACTGTAAGATTATTTCTTCACTGACTTAGGTTGATGGTTTAAATTCCTCTGTAATAAATTGCTTAAGACACCAAAGCACAGATTGGTCCCAGGTTGGGCTGCTGTCCCCTCTGTGTCCCGTTCAAGGGGTTTCCCTGACCTACGAGGCAGGCTGAGGCAAAATGGTGGTGTCATGTAATTAGCTTTATTTTAAGCACATGTTAGCAGCATTTGTAGTCTTGTACTTATGAAATACACAATAGTTTTCCATCTTCTTCTTGCTGTGAATTGTACAGCGCTGGAGAGCAGTGCTCTGAGTAGGAGGAAAAATACAATAGAAGCATTTGACCCGCTTTCATTTTTGCCACCTACGAAACAAGACGTTTCTAACACAGCATTCCGGCTGTTTTAGCATTTCTAAAAGTTTTCATCCCCTGGCAGCATTTAAGGCAAGAGGCTATTCTGGTTTTTGTTACCAAGAAGCCAGTGGTTGTCAGAGTACAGAAAGCAGCAGAGAGTTATCAGAGGAGAATCCTTCGGGTTGACAGGGAGAATAAGACGGTTCATCAAGCCGCAGGAGTGTCTTTCCTCATGCGTCGCTCGAGCTCCGTGGCAGAAACGTACCTGCTCCAGACCAGGTGCTCCTTTCCAGAGATAGAGCTCTTTGTGAAGGTGAGCATTTTAAAGCAATCCAACAGCAATGTTTGGAGAACTTTTGGAGAACTTTTTACTATATTTGAGATTCATTTGATGATGTTGAGGGAGGTGAAAGAGCAAGCGGAACTGGTTTTACTAATGTGCGTTGTTTGGTTGTAAGGTCTGCAAACCTTAATGAACTAACCTGTTGACTAAGTAAATGATACACCTGCTTTTTTACTTCTGTGCCCTTACATTTCATCTTAAGTTTTAAAACTGCGCTTTAGGAGAATCATATGAAGGGCTTAAACATTAGACTCTGATCTCTGTCACATGAACCCTAACTCAACCAACAGCAGCGACGCAAGACTTCGCCTCCTTTTAATGAAGGCTCTTAGCAAAATGCAATACAAAGCACGCGAGAGCAACACTTCTGTGGCCGCACGTATGGTGTGTTGCATCTCTTATGCTTTGCACTGGCACCTGGTGACTTGTTTAGCCAAAAAGAGAAGACCATCATTACAGAGAGAGAGAGGTTACGTGACTTGGATACGGCCACGCTTCAGTCTTAGAAGTGGGAGCCTTGGGTCTGTAAGGAGGAGGGTTTAGCCAGGGGACGTGGCACTTGTGCTTCATTAGTCCTCAGTTCAGCAAAGCTCAGAGACGGGTGCGATCAGCTTGAGGAAGGCTACTGCCTAATTTCCCTCCTCTGGGGCCCCCATAGTTGTCTAGTTTGAAACTATTAATTATTTAGTTTATTCTCTTTATTCCCTTAAGTGCTTTAGACGTTACATCTCAATTTATGCTGGTAGGTCTTTCTTTGCTTGTTTCCTGTGATCATAAAACTGATTTAAACTTATTTTAATCTCACAGTGACTTAGGTAGATTTATGTTCATACAGACAAATGAGGTGCTGTCGTGGTTTAACCCCAGGGGGGAACTAAGCACCACGCAGCCGCTCACTCACTCCCCGCACCAGCGGGATGGGGGAAGAGAATTGGAAGGGTAAAATTGAGAAAACTTGTGGGTTGAGCTAAGAACAGTTTAATAACTGAAATAAAACAACAACAACAAAAATAATAACAACAATAATGACAATGATGATGACGATAAAAAGGAAAATAACAAAGAGAGAGAAATAAAACCCAAGAAAGGCAAATGAAAACAGTTGCCCATCCTTAACCAATGGATGCCCAGCCAGCCCCCCAGCAGGGACCCCCTGGCCAACCTTCTCCCTAGTTCTATTGCCGAGCGTGACGCCGTACGGTACGGGACATCCCTGGGGCCAGCTGGGGTCAGCTGTCCCGGCTGTGCCCCCCCCAGCCTCCCCGCACCCCCAGCCTGCTCGCTGCTGGGGTGGGGCGAGGGGCAGGAAAGGCCTCGACGCTGTGTGAGCGCTGCTCAGCAGGGACGAACACAGCCCTGGGTTACCAGCACCGTTCCCAGCACAGCTCCAAACCACGGCCCCGTACCGGCTTCTGTGAAGAAAATTAACTCTGCCCCAGCCCAAACCAGCTGGGAGATAGGGGACTATTTCCTGTGGAAGGACTGCTGCGATTTCAAGTTTGTTTTCTAACTTATGGCAATGTTCATTATGCATTTTAATGAAAAGCTACGTCTCCAAGATGACAGGATTCTTCATCATATCTGTGTGCATGTTTGGAGAAGCATATAAAGAAACTTTGCATGAAAATATGTATTAGTAGAGATGAGTAACATGCTATACGTACTTGTAGCAGACCTGGGTTTTCTGCTTTCCTACTACATCTGCTATCAAAATTTGCTATCATCACAGATGTATGTATACCTTTTTTTTTTTTTAATTATAGGCTGGCAGTGATGGGGAGAGTATTGGAAATTGCCCATTCTCTCAGCGTCTCTTTATGATTCTGTGGCTAAAAGGTGTCATATTTAACGTCACAACCGTGGATTTGAAAAGGTGAGATGGTAACCGAAGTTCTCATTTTCAGAACAACCTTTCCAAAATGGTGACTTTAAACTCTTCTCATAGACTGGAAATGCACGCCGTGCCTTGGCATTACGCTAACCAACTGGATGCCTGACTCCTCTTTAGGGTTCACTAGTATAAAGTGGACCAAGTCCTTTGAAGCAGTTGAGATTTTAATGTTTTGCAGTAGGTCTCTGTAACGTACGACAGAAGTTTTGGGGGTTTTCTTAAGCATTTCAGAGCACATTCGCGTACGAGCTAGCGCGATTCTCACGCCACTGGTGCGCGGCAGCTGGCTAAGTTTTATTTTGTAAGAAAGGCGTAGAGCAGCCTGCTATTTTAAAGGTGAAACAGTCTGTTACAATTAAGCGTAGAAATTGGAAATGCGGTTCCTGCTGCCACTCACCCCATCTCTTTCCTCCCGCTAGAAAGCCTGCTGACCTGCAGAATCTCGCCCCGGGGACAAACCCCCCCTTCATGACGTTTGACGGCGAAGTGAAAACCGACGTCAATAAGATCGAGGAGTTCTTGGAAGAAAAGCTGGCACCGCCCCGGTACCGTATTCCCGGCCGCTTCTCCCGCTTGTAGTCCCTCACGGCCCTCGTCGGGGGTCAGTGACCAAAGCCCCTGGGTTTTGGCAGGTCCGGCCCTGGATGAGCTGGAAGTGGGAGGCGTGTGGGAGGCTCGGTGGGGCTGGTCCGGCCGCTGCGGTGCAGTTTGCTGGGAGGGGTAACCTCAGCTGGGGCGAAAGGGCGCTGGAGCCTGGCCCCGGGACGCCGGCCGTGCCCCTCCCGCCGCCCTCGCCTTTGCCCCCGGTTTGCTGTGCCGCTGCAGTCGGTCCCAAGGCACGAAATCCACCCCGCTGCAGCAGGAGCCTGCGTTGTCTGCAGAGACCTGACCTCTTTTCCCGTGCTCGCGGGGGTTTGGGGTTTCCCTCTTCACACCGTACCCAGGACTGGGCTCGCTGGGAGCGGGCAGTCGGAAGAAACGGGCAGCGGAAGCCTCCCATGGCAGGGGGGGT
>NW_010517432.1:7622-7842 GCF_000687285.1 Phaethon lepturus
GTCTGGGTTTCAGAGTCGTCCTTCCCCACCCCGGCAGCTCTTCCCACCTCTCCCCAAACCCTGCTGCCCCACCAGCAGCAGCATGGTGTCCCCCACCCAGGCGCCTGCTCTCCCCCAGCCCAGCAGCCGCCCTCTGCAGCGCTCCCTTCTCGAGCGGCCGAACCTGACTTAAACCAGGCGAGCGGCGGGCGCCCCCCCCCTTTTCCTTCCCACCTGGCCC
>NW_010517432.1:7865-24286 GCF_000687285.1 Phaethon lepturus
CACTCCGAGCTTGCACAGGCGAGGAGGCCGGGCGGAGCAGCAGCTCCTGCGAGTAGGGACTTTCCCTCCGCTCCTCCTCACGGCTGGAGCCACGCTCCACGCAGCCTCACCTCCGGCGGAGGAGGCCTGGGAGAGGCACTGGGCTGTTTGGGTGGCATTTGCAGTGATAAAAAGTTGTTTCCCGTCTCCCTTAGGAAAAGGAGGTGAGCCACGTGGTTTAACTGTGGTTTAAATTCGCACTTGCTAAGTGATTTTTAGTTTAGCATGATTACCTTTGAGATTCCTGTGGGGCCATATACTGTGATGCTGCAGAGTAAATAATGTATATTAAGTAGTGGAGGTGAAAATAGAGGCTAGCCCTATAACTTCTTTTTGCTTCTTTTAACTCCTCAGATATCCCAAACTTGCGCCGAACCACCCTGAGTCTAACTCTGCAGGAAACGATGTGTTTGCAAAATTCTCTGCGTTCATAAAGAACCCAAGAAAAGATGCTAATGAAAGTACGTGCTGCAGTCCTTACATCAGCCCTGCTAGTAATCACTCTAATCAATTCTAATCAATTCTAGCACACTGTGCTGGAGATACCCCATTTACAGCTCAGGTTAAACAGTGCTTTTCCAGAGCGTAAAGGCTGTGGAAATCTGTGCCTGTTCACTCTCTTATTTGAGGATTCCCAAAGTTAGTTTGCGCAGATACCACTTGGGAGCATGGGAGCACCAACTCCAGCTCCTCCTCATTTCTTCATCTCTCAAGCCCGTGCACCTTCCCCACAGCCCTGCTAAAAGCAGAACGTTTGACCTGAGACCTTACCTTTCCACTCCATTTCTGTAAACAACAAGGACTCCAGTCCCATGGCACATCTCTCTAGAGCAGGACCCTCACTACCACCACGCATTAACTCATCCTGTCCTCCAGCTCCCAGCCCTGTTCCTCTTGCTGTCCCCTTCTCCCCTCTCCACAGTGGCACTCGGGCACCACCAGCCTGCAAAACCCCCAGACAACCCTTGCCAGCCCCCGCTGCCCTGACCCCTCTCCTGTGCGCCCAGTCGAAAGCACAGGGCTCGCGGGCCGGTTTCCCGTACGCCCCAAAGCGACATCCCGGTGCCCCGCTGTCGCTGCCCCCAGCCTTGCTATCCAGCCTGTGGGCAGGCATTTGCCCCGTGGCTCCCAAGGCAAGAGCCAATATGAAGGCAGAGGCACTCTGCCAGGCCACTCCGCAAAAGCACACCCCACAGAGATGTTTGAGGAGCCATTTCTGGTAAGACAGCCCCAGCCTGGTTTTTCTCAGAACACCCTTTAGCTACTTAGAGCTCTTATCCCAGCATTAAGTTTTAAGCTTAGGATAAAGGAATTGCAGGAGTTGGCATGGCCGGGTGTCTGCGAGCTGGCTTGGTGCCAGGAGACAGGATGCAGGAGTTGCCTTTCTGCTTGGTGTCAGAGAGACCTTGGTACAGGCTTGAATGACCTTTTTATTGTCTTAACCTAGATTTGGAAAAATCTTTGCTTAAAGCCCTGAGGAAGCTGGACAACTATTTAAACAGCCCCTTGCCTGATGAAATTGATGCTTACAGCACTGAGGAGATCACTGTTTCCAGCCGGAAATTCCTGGATGGAGATGAGCTCACCTTAGCGGATTGCAACCTCCTACCAAAGCTCCATATAATCAAGGTTTGCATTTGCTTTTTAGCTTCCTGAAGGGAAGGGCAACACAGAAGCTCAAGTCCTTTCCTAAAAGGCAGAGGAATCCTTCATCTCTTCTGAGGCCACACAGTAGCTGTGTGGAGACACTGAATGCTGATGTACAGGGCCATTTCATCACAGCACAGCTAGGCAGGTCCTCAGCTTGATGACTCTGGAGCTAGAATATCTGGTTTCCTATCTGGGCTGTGACTGCACTCGCTAAGCCTCTCACAGGTATGAGATGAGTGCTATATTCGGTGCTGTAGAGAAGTGTGTTCATTTGCATTTCATATGCAAAGTGCCATGGACCAGTAAGGGTAAATTATTTTGTCCATGCCAATTCAAGAAGCCAGCAAAAGCTGAAATTCGAACCTGTCTCCCACCTTTAATCCAAAACTCGTGCTTTGCTGAGTATCACCACCAGTACCAGTAACGCTGGCAGGGGAGCCACCACCCACTGCCTTCCAGCCAAGGCTCCCAGCCACTTCTTGCAAGGCTTGTGGGGCACCCACCCACACCTAACAGTCCTGGTTACCGAGATGCCTGGGCGTTGTCACAGCCTGTTGCTGGGCTACTCTGGAGCCAGCCACTCTTCTTTTCTGGAAGAGAAATGGTCATGCTGGAAATTCGCCTGGTTTTCAAACAAACAAATTTCAAACAAATTTCAGAAAGTTTCCTTTTTGAGTACTACTTTGTCAGAGGAAGAGGAGTGGACTGAATTGCTTTCTGACACATCCACGAGTGAAAACTTTCCCCAGGGATGTCCTGGTTGAACCTATTCCAGAGAGAACAGCAAGGGAATGAAGCCTTTCCCACGCCAAGCTCAGGCACAGCGAAGCTCAAGAGGTAGCAAGGGTCAGCAGAGCCAATACAGGGAGAATCACCTTATGTCAGGTGAATGTCTGAAGGCTGATGGAGGATGAACGTCACACCCTCCTTGCTGGCCAACAGCGAGGGATTAGGTAGCAGCCAATAGCTGTTTTCCCTAGCCATTTGAAATCTAGTATTTTAATTCAAGATTTTCCTTTCTGTTTCAGTGGGAGTATCCAAGCGTGGGCCAGTTTATTACTGTAAGATTATTCTGTTAATTCTGGTTTATGCCAGCTCCTTTGCTATTTTAAGCTGCAACTCTTCCAGGTGTAGTCTACTGGTCCACATAGCTCTGCATAGCTCTAGCAAAATATTTATACCGATAAATCCTTTCAAGTGAGTTAGCTTGTTAGCTAGCTTTCTCCATCCCATGTCTTCTCTTTTTTTTGGTCTTTCCTTATCCTTTCCCCCTACGTTGCATATAGCGACAGACTTACACACTGAAATTTTAAAATATGCATAAAGAGTAGATTTAGTTTCTATGCAGATCATTTGTGTAATAATATTTTTTTTTCTTTTATTAACAGGTTGTTGCAAAAAAATATAGAAATTTTGATTTTCCACCTGAAATGACAGGGATTTCAAGATACTTGAACAATGCGTATGCAAGAGATGAATTTACAAACACTTGTCCTGCCGATCAAGAAATCGAGTATGCGTATTTGGATGTTGCAAAGAGAATGAAGTAAACAGAAGATGCCTCCGTTCTTTATTACTTCTGAGATTTAGATGGGCACCAGCCAAGATGGAAAGTAAAAGCCAGCATACACTCTGCAGTGTAATTTTAAGTTCTGCTACTGGCCAATCCTTCTTTTATAATGATTGTATAGCATTATTTGCTCATTCTTAAATTATGTATGTATATGTTTGCGTGTCTGTACAGATGCATGCACACGTGAATGTCTGCTGTGCATTGCAAGGTAAAGGCACCGGTTACTGTTAAAGCATTTGTTGAAGTTGGGGAAGCAGTGTAGGTCACACGATTATAGCAATATTACAGACTAGTGACTTATGCTAAATTGCTGAATTTTGAGAAGAAATAGCCCTGTTTCTAACACACATTTAACCTGTCGTTATTGCTGCCTCTGATCTCTGTTTCACAGTTGTTGCCAAACTTGACAGTTACTGGGAGGGTTTCTGGTCACTCCTCTGCAAGCCTCAGAGGGCTGCAAGCCAGCAGCTGGTGCCCTCGCACCAGTTAACCCAGGAGAGGGGCCAGTCTGTAGGTGGGACCACACCTGACTTCCCAGAAGCTCTCTCCTCTGTGCTAGAGACCTGCAGGGCAGGTCAACGAACAACAACTCCTTTTCACGTTGCTTTGAGTCTTCTTTGGTATCAAAAACAAAGAAATAAATAAAAAATCCTGCCTTCTCCTCTCTCAGGGCTGCATAACCCATCGAACTTCCCTCCTGGTGCTCTCAAAGAGAGGACCACAGACTGTCACTGTCCTATGGACTATCTGACAATAATATTTGACAAAGGAGGAGGGAGAGGCTTGGTCGTTACTGTAGACAGAAGAAATGGGTCAACATCTGTCCCCAGCTAGTGATCTTTGTCTGTCATCCTTCCGTGACTCTCATTTGGTTTTGGAAAGCAAAGAGGAGGAGAGGGTCTAAGAAAGAAATAGTCCTTCTATACTTCCTTTTCCTGGTTGAGCTCCAGCATATCAGCTTTCCCAGGGCAGCTGTTAGGACTTCGTTGCTGAGAGCTTTACAGACAGGTATCTGCCAGGAACAACGTCGACCTGCCTCAGGCAGGGGATGGATTGGGTGAACCCCTCCAACCTTGCACGAGTCTGTGTTCAAGGCAGCCAGTCCTGGTGAGAAACAGCCTCTGGGCTGGCATCAGGGAACGTGCTATTAGAGACCTACGGACTATGAAAAGTGACGTCCACAGCTGCTTTCTGCTGAGCAGGCCCTCAGCAAGCACATAGGAGTAGAGGGTGCAATGCTGTAGTCAGAGGGTCACCTGGAAGTTTCCTCGGATGGATTTTGCCTGTATGCACAAAATAGATGTGAAAATGGCTAAAAAATAGCCTTCGTAGCACCCATATCCACAAAAAGACTGTTACAGACTAGCCGTTCGTCCTTGTCCACGCCAAACGTACACTTGCTTTCTAACAAAGCATTACTTAACGGCAATACTTGGTGTCAGATATATTGTGTCTGCAGTGTCTTCGTCTTACACACTACACAGTTATGATGCAAATGTGCTATCATCACAATTGTTTGTAAGCAGTTTTAAATTTGCAGTTTTAGTTTGCCTTTAGAGAAAACAGACACAACACCTTTCCCCTCCCACCCTCAATTGTGAACTCTCATACTGGGGCTGATAGCTGAGCAGTCACTCATCACACATTACTAACTGCTACTTTGTATTTTCAAATACATACATATATGCAAAATATATTAAAAATGAAATCTGTATACTCCTTTCATATGCCTTACAAATTTACATAGAAAATATACAAATTCGTAAGTAATTTGAACAGCGTTCTGTCTTTATTTCCTCGGTAATTGCCTGGTAAGATGCGTTCCAACGGTAGCTTGGGTTTTAAGAAGCAAGAGGCAAATTTTAACCCAGCTTTGATTTGGAGGAATCATGTATGTCGCAGACCTGCAGTGAGATCTTGGGAGCAACACATGCTGGCTGTTGCTGCTGAATAAAAACCCAAAGGGCCAGTGTGAAATCCCCGACCACCGAGCCACCCAGCACGAACTGTCCCGCATCCACGGTGGTTCGGGGCTGGCCACATTTTTAACTGCTTGGTCTTGGGAGATCCACTCAGGATGATCCAAAGCAGCTGGGGACTGTCCACGCTGCTCGGCAGCTCCGGCGGCAGTCGAAATGCATGAGCCTGCTCCTGGCCCTCTCGTACGTCTCGCTATACACACAGTCATGGCTGTTTATCATCAATAAATAACAGAGACCCTGGGCTATTCTCTGGCCCTGGCAGCATGCAGTACCGTGTGGTTCACATCCATACGGCTCTTTTCTACCTCCCGGAAACAGGGTGGCCACGCTGCTTGCGGAGAACAGTGCCTACCTCCGAATCACGCCTGGGACGCTGGCGAGAGCAATGCCCTTCGGCACAGGTCAGACTGTTTGCAACACAAGTCTTGAGGTTGGTGAAGGTGAACGAAAACGGGCGTGTGAAAGCACTAGAAGAAACAGAAAAACAAGGGTTAAAAGAAGGGCTAATTCCTACCTGGGCTGTAGAAGTAAACTCATTCAAAAGACCGAATTGCCAGAAGGCAAAGAACAAACTGAAGCTTCAGGCCAAGGTAAAGAGGTGAGGAGGAAGAGGAGGGGAGCCATAAAACATCCTGATAAACAACAGAACGATGGGAAGCAGGAATTTTGCCTTTGACTTAAAGATCCTGACAGATCCCTAGGGGGTATAAAAGGCACATCCAGAAAAGTTTCTTGTCACCAGTGAAGAACCCGAAAGCTGTGCCGACAGCTGGTGGCACTGGCCAGCCACCTCACACACAGACCACCTGGGCAGGTGTCTGGGTGCGGGTGACCCATGGGACACCAAAAGTGAGTAAAATATGTCCCCTTCAGAATAAATATCACCATTCTCTTCCATAAGCTCCCACATTGGCATCCTTCCCCTTGACCCATGGTAACAACCGCCCTGTGGTCTGGCCCTGCCTGCTTTCCCAACCCAAACACAGCACCCATGTCCACATCCAGAGCCGGCTGCAGCTCAGGAGCTGGCATGCCGGGGCTCAGCGGCAGCCCATCACCGCTCGTCCTTACTGACGGAAAAGGGCAAGAGCCATACCTGCCTGCGACACCACACGGGTATGTGTTATGCCCATGCTTATGGTTTACAGACACCATGAAAATTCTTTTTGCCTCCAAAGCATTCATTCAACCTCCCTCGCCCTGCCCTCTTTTTCTAAGGCTTCCTCAGAATCACATGCCCGCACTGCCAATACTGTCAGGGGAAGGGACAAAAGCCTCAGACACTCAGCAAACAGAGGTGGGTTTTTTCCTTAAAATCTGACATTGCTTGGAAGACCCCACCTGGAGTCCTGCGTCCAGCTCTGGAGCCCTCAGCACAGGAAAGACATGGACCTGTTGGAGCGGGTCCAGAGGAGGCCACAGAAATGATCAGAGGGATGGAACACCTCTCCTGTGAGGACAGGCTGAGAGAGTTGGGATTGTTCAGCCTGGAGAAGAGAAGGCTCCAGGGAGACCTTACTGCAGCCTGCCAGTGCTGAAAGGTGGCTTACAAGAAAGGTGGGGACAGACTTTTTAGCAGGGCCTGTAGTGATAGGACAAGGGGTGATGTTTTTAAACTAAAAGAGGGCAGATTTCAACTACATATAAGGAAGAAGTATTTCACAATTAGGGTGGTGAAACCCTGGCACAGGTTGCCCAGAGAGGTGGTAGATGCCCCATCCCTGGAAACATTCAAGGTCAGGTTGGACGGGGCTCTGAGCAACCTGATCTAATTGGAGATGTCCCCCCTCATTGCAGGGGGTTGGACTAGACGACCTTTAAAGGTCCCTTCCAACCCAAACTGTTCTGATTCTATGAGATTGATTAAATGCTTGTGGCCACTGATAGTTTTGAAACCTAATGTTTTGCATTTTCCTCACTCCTCTTGCTCATGCAAAAGAAGTTCATGGCTCCAGCCATCCACGATGGATTGTTGTGTGCACATGATGCTACCTGAACCAGCATGTTATGTTTGATGTTTGCATATTTCTGGCAGCACAGGGACAAGATGTGGGTAGAGAAGTCACAGAAATGACCCAGCATATCAGAGAACTGCAGTCACTTCATTTGTCCTGGGATGGGGTGAGCTAAAATGTCGGCGTAATTCCACAGTAAATGAATCTGCATCTGCCAAACATTTTGAGTATATACTAAATGAATCTGTACCTCCTACACATTTTGAGTGTCTGAGTCTGGCCCATCTTAAAACACATTATTTTAAGAAAATACCTTTGTCCACATTTGAGTTATTCTATTTTTAAAAGACTACTGAAAGATTTTTTAAAAAAAAAATTACTGGAGAACAAATTAGATGAGATAAATGGAGGGAGAAAGCAAGTTGTGGTGTTAACAATATCACAAGCTGTGTGAGTGGCCTTGACATGCAATAAGACGTATATCTAGACACAGTTTTGCAGTGCTTGTTTCCATTACTTAAAGGCATGTTTGTGGAGACAGAGCTACTGATTTCCTAATGCTTATTAACACAAGTAGTCTTTTGTGTGGTGTTGCTTGTACAAAAAATGTTTTTTTATTGTATTACCATCTTAAATAGAGTTTTTTACATTTCCCTTTTAAAACCCTATTATACGCCCGGCAAATATGGTCAGATAGTTGCTTTATTAATTGCTCTTCAACCACTTGTGTAGAATACTCCTCAGGGTTTGAAAGTTCCTTTCTCAGCATCAGTATCCTAGTCTTCAGCATGACCCATCAACTTGAAGGTTAAACACTACCTGCGCTCAACGCAGTATTTCCAAAAGCAAGCTGAAATAAAATCAAATGCAGGGTAACTAACTGTAATATATTTCCCCCAATGCATTCTTTTTTTAAAATAGCTTCAAAGCAGTGAAAAAATAAACCTCATGAAAGCAAGTTACTATCCCTCAGCTGTATCAACATGCTATTTGTTTGAGTATATGCAAATACTTAAATTTCTCTTCTCTAAACAAGCTCTTTACAACTGGTTGAAGTTTGGTTTAAAAGCCAATTTTTTTTCTAGGTTATTAGAAAAGTTATTTCTAAGCTGTCAAGAACAAGTACTCAAGTGCTAAGGTGAGGCATGACTCTGAAAGTTCAAGTCAATAGAAACTACCCGCAGCATGCTTGAGCCTTGACTAGGTTAGCAAACATCCCTCTCAACCAGTCACCCCAAGCGCTGATATCACCCAATCACTGTCAGCCACCCAGATGCCCCCCATGGACCCTTAAAAGCTACCCCAAAGCTCACAGTGGTTCTGTGGACACTCACCGTGACTGTTTGCCACACAGCTCACTGCTACGCTCCCCAGTCAGCAGCCTTAACTGGCATTGTATTCCTGAACTACACCTAGCTGTCTCATGTGACAAAGACCCAAATGTAGGTTCTGCTCATGAGCTATGGGATAAAGTAGCCCAGTGGATTTTCTAAAGGCTCAGACCAGCATTCAGTTTTCCTGCACTAGCAAACCGCAAAGGGAAGAAGAAAGGTTTTTCCAGGTCCTGGCCTTAATTGGACTCGTGCTGATTAAGATGCTTTTCTTGATAACCAGAATGCAAACAGAAAAATCTCTTTTGGAAATGAACTAAGGGGAAAAAGAGTCTTATTTCAAAATTTGAAAATTGTTCAACTTTTTGATTAAACCAAACCAATGAACTAAAATAAAAATAAATGTTCGTTTTCAAAAACTGAGGGTATTTGTTTTTCTTGGGTTTCTTCCTTCTATCATTCCCTTCCCTTTTATTTTCTCTTTTTCAGTGATGAAAGAGAAAAAATGGGAGGCAGAAGTGCTGGAGAAGAAAAGACAAAAGACAACAGAATACCAAAGCTTGGTTTTCAACTCCAGATTAAGAAGTAAAACAAGACCTAAACTAAACCTGTATCTTCTTTTGCTGAAAAATATTTGAAAAGCTGCTTTCATCCAACTTCTTGTTCTTCATTTTGAACACATTAGGATGAGCACCAAGCTACTAAAAGTTTCACTCCTCTCAGATGATCCGCAGTGAAGAGAAGGAGTCTCTAGAGGTGAAGACTCTGCTGCTCCTTTGCCTATAGGAGTAATTACAGAACAGATCTTCCAGCTCACTCCATTGTAGGACACTGAAATAGTTGTAAATTGCTCCAGGTAATGAAGCCATACTCATGTGAGAGGCTACAAGGAGCTGGACCTTACACAGGTTGCCAAGGAGAACGCTGCACGTCAAATCCCGCTGACACAACATAGAGGCTCTGTGTGCCGCACGCGTAACTGCGCTGCAGCAGGTAGAGCGTTACGAGCCCCTCGCGCCTGAGGATGCCTGAGCTCACAGGCTGCAAGGCGATGTGTCCCTACAGTAAGGGTATTTGTTATAATTCCTTGTGATGCAGATGGGAAGTCCTACCATTGCATCAGCATCAGTCCTCCCGAAGGTTGCTCCTCTGCTGGTATCAGCAAAACCTCCTCTGACAGCGCTCACATCACTGTGGATGTAATTTGTGCTGAACTGAAGGCCTCTCCCCACCTCCTCCCATCTCATTCTAGATAAAGCATGTGCCTTGGGAAATGGGGCAGCAAAGGCACACCCAGATAACCACATCAATGAACTGATAAAACAGTCAGCCTGCTGAAGCAGAGGTAAGAGCAGCTGTAGCAGCTACCTGTGTTCCTACGTCCTCGTGAAGACAATTAGTCACTTTGGCTCTGCAGGCTTGTGTGACAGCGCTCTAACCCAGTTCAGCTGTCCAAAGTGCCTAAGTTACCCTGTTTTCCTTCACCAAGATGATGCCCTGTCCAGGTTAGAGTACACTGCTTCACAGTGCAGTGGCGGTATCTACAATAGCCCACTTGTATCATGTAGACACACCCCTAATACCACAGCAAGGTGGTTCTCACCGAGTTAAGAGTTGTTTCTAGACAAACATGGGAAGGCACTGGAATGCTTTAGTCTCCATCCTCCTTTTCCTTATTCAAAGAGTGGGTTTCTTGCCCCTGGCATAAGCAGCATAGAGTCTCAACCCAGGGCATGCAGAGGAGCGACGCACTCAGGTCTCATGCCAGCTGGGGCTGAGCGCACACCTTGAGCTAGCAGCCCTCCCAGGGCCCACAGAACTATAGACCACAGGGGATGCAATTCGGTTGGCCCTACGGTGTGATAAACACATGAGGTGAATGGCTCATGTTGTGCTTGAACCCCAGTGTAAGAGGGGCAGAATCAGGAGAACAAACCCAAGAGCAGCTTTGGGCAGGACTGAGGGGTACTCAGTGTGCAGAAAGAGACACCAAAATGTAACAAGCTCCAAAACATTACTCTGCCCACTTTAATTTATACAATTGTTTTTTTGCTTGCTGCTTGCCTTTTTAAACCTTCCAGTACAACAAATGTGTGTTATACAATGTTAAACTGCTGTTGAAGTGAAGTACATCTACCACTATCAATCTTCTCAGCTGCAAAAATCATGAATTAGACCTTTAGAAGAATGAACTGACTTAAAAAGTGTGACAGACCAAAGAGGTAAGTGTTCCCTCTTCTGTTTTGCCTGCTTTTCTGTACTAGCAGAAGGCTAATAATTAATTCCAAATCATAAAAAAGAAAAATGTGACTTGGGATTCTCGCTCCCACTCAGGGTTATGAACTGCTAGTTAGGTACTAAATTATTGATTTATATATCTACTGGGAATATAAATCTAAAGCACAGGAACTAGAAGAGACAAGAAGAAAAAAGTAGAAAACGAGAAGATGAAAGAACAAGAAATATAAAAAGAGGTAAACTGAGACAAGAGAAGGGAGATGTTCTTTCTAATAGTCAGTGTTTGTACTGCATGTACCTGGTGTAAACAATGTTTTATATACACACACACAGAGAATGCCTTTAAGGTTTTGTGCTTCTGCTCTCAATCAGAATGCAAACTCTATCTATCTCTCTGAAAAATATGCCTGTAAGTGTTCAGGAACAATACTTTACTCTGAAAGAAATTACATGACCAAAATAAGAGTTGTAAATGGAACACCTTCCTTCTCCCCTGATTTTAAGAACTTGCCATTAAATTATATTATAAAATCTAATGGGAGATCAGTCAAAATCATTCATCTGGATTAAAAACGACATCTCATTTATAAAGTTGACATTTTAAAAGGTTTGAAAGCCAGTTAAAAATGAGATGTCTTTTAAAAAATAATCCCAAAAGATTTCATGCCAAAAAAATGTTGAAACAACTTCTAGCCAGCTCCCTATCGCACCCCTATTGCTGTAGCATTCAAATGCCTCAGGAGTATAGTCACACCCACAACACACCCACAACACCCTTGTCGCAAAAGGAAAGCCATTACCCTCAGTTCATACCCACAGAACTGAAGGAGGCACACAGGAAATGTTTCTGGTCCAGAGACATGAGGCAAACTGTGGTGAAATGAGGTCTCTCACACTGCAACTCCAACCACCTGAGAGCTTTCCTGAGAGACGTTGTTATAAGTACATGGGGAGCTGTGAATCAGTTCTTTTTGGCAATATAACGTCAGATCTGATTCAACTTGATAATGACTAAAATGTCTACTCTTTGGTTCAATGGTTTTCATGGCCCAGATAGATTCCTCTTTGTTGTGGGCCTCATCAACACTTGGCATGATTAGCATGAATCCAGAATTTGGATGGCCCTAGAGACTGAACTGATGTCTCACCTGTGGATATATGTTGGGGGAAAGTGTTTCAGTGAGAAAGCTATGGTTTACACTAGGCATTTTTTTTAGTCAGGCACTTCTAGCACCTCTACAACACTAGCCACAGTATCAAAGTGACCCAGTAACTAGCTAGACAAGGTACAGCATCACTCTTTAAGTCCCACCTCTCTTCATTTTTCAGGATGTTGGCAGCGAAGGCTTCCAGTTCTTCCCATGTAAAGGATTTATTTCCAGGAGGTCCTTGCTCAGTTCAGACAGAGGATCAGACGGACCTTCATTGACACCTTCCTGTCCAAAACAATACAAATGTAGGACAATGTTAGTGAGGCAGCCTCTAGAAACTGAGAACACCAGCAATCCAGGAACCACAAAACACAGCATTGCTTACTTTACTGAATAATGACAGTTATACAGATATTAGACAACAACTAGAGTAACAAATAAGAAAGCACAGAGCTGCCTGTTCTCACCATTTCAACTTTCTTTCCATACGTCTTGGTGTAGGCTGAAATGCAAAAAGGAAAGACAGTTAGAAGCTGTTCTGGAAGATGATGATTCTGCTTCCTGCACACTTCAGCATGACCATGGCAAGATGCACCCGTGAGGAAAATTAGCAGAGCTGGCTCTTCCCACAGCTTGGCTTTCTATAAATGTAGCATTGCCACGTGTCTCTCAAGGGTCAGCTTCACCTCTGGCATCACTTCTATCCCCGATTAGGGTATGAACAACTGAGTTGTTGAGGCTTTCTAAAGTGGACAGGAGGCTGCTTTGACTTCTTGACAGTACAATGAACATTTTACTACTTGTATGACAGTTAAGACTGACAGAGATTTTGGTGACTGGATGCTTGTTGGAGATTCACAACACCATTATGGCTCAGATAGGGAGACAGATTTGACCCTGAAAACTCTCTTCTTGAACAAGCGCTCAAACCGCTAGCTACTGCTACTTACACAACCAGTAAGAGTCCCTGTGTTTTTTAACTAGCAGGAGCACCAGTTCTGTAAGCGCCTAACTGCAGATAAGGTGTTACATCTTGAGACTGGGGCTCTCATTGGCCCGAGACACCAACACAGAAGGCCTATTTTCAGTCTGAGGCACTTGCTCTGTATTCCACTTATTGCTTATGTAGGTAGCTCCCTGCTCAGGTAAGTTTCCAAGCATGTAACTTTTTGCAGGCATCACAAAGAGTCAGCCCTAACCCAGGAGCAGTAGGCAACAGGGTAGCCAGGAGACAGGCACTGAAGTGCATACATATATTTGAGGCTGTCAGTCAATGCCTCTGCTTGTGGAGAGTGGACCTGAAAAAAGCAGTATCAGGCGTACGCTGGGTGAATGCATCCCTACGCCTGCTCTGCCTAGAGAAGCATGGCCACCCAAATCTGAGTTAGCCAGTGTAGTGGATGAACACTGCCTTACCACTTTCAGCCAGAACCAGCAAGATAAGCAGCATACCACAAAATACTGAAGAAACCCAAATCAGACATACAGAGGCAAACTTATGTTTAGAGACTTAAACCCCTTCTTAAGAGATGTCACAATCATCTAGACACAATGTTACGCACAAAGGCAGAAAAGACAATGCCTTTAAATTATAGATGGAGCGTAAAATTAACGTCTGCTGGAATAAATGTCTAGCAAAGACAGTGTAAGCAGTCCCAGAACATATCTACTTGTTGCTGGTTGGGTGGGGAGAGCTCAGACTTGGAAACCCCAGTGGTCCACGTTATGCAAATGTGCCTAGCATGGTGATGAGGAGACATCCAGATCTAACACAAGCTTGATATGTTTGAGATTTCAAACTCTAAAGGCACTGAGAGAAAAGAACATTCAGTCTCAGTGCCACATAGCACCTGCTGAGTTACTTTCACACAACAGTTTCAGGTGGTGCTCCCTGTTTTGGGATGCTCCAGGCTTTACAGAAACTGCACAGTTTCAAACAAGATGCTTTGGTGTACCAAAGTTAGTTCAATGAGTACATTTTAGCCAAATCCTCAAAGAATCCTTGAGGTGATGAAAATTCCAGTTTAGAAAACAGTTATAATTTTCCTTTTCCCTGAGGATAACTCAAAGGGGACCAAAGCTGGAAAGAGGAAGCAAATAATATAACAGTATATAACCAACTTTTCAAATTCACTGGACAGTGGAGTGTACTCGCTATTTACTTACCAGTACATCACATGCGTGTAAACAGTCTGTGCGGCGAGCACGTGATAGACCGATTCCGCAAACAATATTGCTTAACATGCAACTTTTGAGGCAATGGAGATGCCCCTGTCAGAAAACTGCCCACAGTAGTGGTATACTACTACTATGGTATACTCCAGAGCAAATACTAAATTGAAGGGGAATTAACTGAAAGTAGAGTCGCGGGGCAGGGGGATAACTGTATTTTTCTGTGCCGCATCAGTTGCTCTGCTACTGTAAAACCTCACTCATTTTCTCCACTTATGCAAAAGCCACCTTTCAGGTTACACATGATGGCCTTGAGTCTCCAGGAAAGCAGTTCTGTGCTCTGATGGGATCTTTGAAATTGGCCTGGTACAGAAATACCTAGGTCAGATGACCTGGGTGACACAAGCATAAACCCAGATCAATTCAGAGAGAGCTGCCCACTCGTGATAACTACCTGTGTCAGAAAACTTTACTGGGCACTGTGGCAGCTCTGTCAGTGACAAGGATCACCAAAGTCTAATTCAGCTGTCTGCAGAGCAGACAAGCTTTTTAGATGCCTACAGACAAGGCATAAAATTCACACAAAATTCTGTTGTGCTAAGGCATCTACTAAATTGTCCTGAGAAAGCTGAAAAACTCTTTTTGTTTAGCTGGGTGGTTTTGTTGTTCAGAATTTGTATTGCTTATGGACTACTAAAATTTAATGCTGCTTCTCATAGCAGGATGTTCATGCCATGACTTGGAGCAGCATTCAGTGCTCACAGGCTTACGTTTATCTAAAAATGTCTGGTCAACAATAAGTTTAACGTCAACTGCACACATAAATTCTGTTCTCTGTTTCCAGTTGCACACTTTCAGCTCTCATCAACTTAAAGCATATTCCCTGTCACTTTGTGGAAAAGTTTTACGAGAGGGCTATGGACAAATATTGAATCTACACTAAGTTTATGATTGAAGTGAGATCCTTGTTTATCCAGGCAGGTGGTAGATCTGACACACTAGAATATAGTGAGGAAACTCGTTTATATCACAATACTATGGTGTACATGAATCAGGTTATAGAGCATTCACCTTCTGAAGGTGGAACATGACCTACAAATGTTAACAAAAGAAATTATTTAGGCTCCAATAAAATTTAAAAGCAAAAGATCACTGGTCCAAATAGAAGTTGGTGGAAATTCTGTGGCTTGTGGGTTTGTTTCTTGTTTAAATCCCTCGACCTCCCCGAGTGTGTTTTTGCTTTCAGTTATACTGAAACATGACCTCTGCCCTGCAGATATGATCATTATCTTTTCGATATTTGAGTCATGCTGTGTCACTAGTGTTGAATGACATGGCAAGTTGTACTACAAGTAAAACATACAGAACCAACATTAATAAATGAATGAGATGCCCTCTAAAATGCTCAAAAAACATTTGCAATGACATATTGCCTGCAGTAAGGTTTTTCACAGCTTGCTTCCCCCACCACTTTTTGATTTTGTCATACAGATTTATCTCCAACACTCTGAAAACTTGCATGTCTGTAAGACCTTTTAGCAGAGTCTTTGAAATAGGTAAGTGTCATTATTTCCATTTAAAAGAGAATCAAGATGTTATGCTAGGGAATACGTTTAAGGCTAAAGCTTCCTTCAGTTTTCTTGTTTCACCTCTCCTTCCCAAAAAATCTTCCCGTAACACACAGACAAACATACAGGTACCCTTTCCTTAGAAAAACTCATTTAATAACAACAATCAAGGAAATAAGGAAGAAGCTTACACAGTTCAAAAAGGTAACCTGGTGGTTTTTTTCACCTGTCTCTTATACGCGTTATAGAAAACGGCATACACAGAATCAGGTATATACAACACCTTGTCTTGCAAAACCAGTACTGGATCTGCAAATTTCCAGACCAATTACTTTTTGGCAGTTTCTTTTGATTCCACTGATCTTAGGGTCTGCTCTGGGACCGGTACTTCTTTGTGCTTCATCAAACAGCAACAAAAATTTCAGTATGCTTTCTTGCTGATCTGCCTCAGGGATCTCCAATGACATCTGCCTCTCAGCTTGGTTGGGGAGAAAAAAAAGCATTATGGTCTTCTTCAATGTCACCTGTAAAACTGTATCTACAATTTGGCTGGATTCACACCTATTTTTTCTTCTTAGATCTGTTTACCTCAAAAAGGTAGCCTTGCACTTACCAAAAATGCAGATCTCTCTCTAGTACAGTTCAGCTCAATGGTAACGTTTATTGTAAATACAGCAAATGCACAAAATAAAAATGAATTATTAAATATTAATTAAAATAAATATAATTAGATAATTATATAATTAAAGAATAATAAATAAT
>NW_010517433.1:0-281 GCF_000687285.1 Phaethon lepturus
GGAGGACGTTTTGTTTCTCTCCAGCAGTCCCGGGGAGGGGAAGGAGCCCCCAGCACAGCGGCGGTGCCGTTGGCAGGGGTCAGATTTGGGGGGTATCTGGCAGTGCCGCCTCAGATCTGGGTGCAGAAGCGCAGGTCGGTGCCCGACATCTTCTGCGCGTAGTCCCGGTCGAAGTGCTCACTCTGGGCCACGGTGAAGTGGTTCTTCCAGTCTCCGGTGGTGCCTGGGGCCGGGCGAGCCCGCGTTCAGGGGGGGCCGCGGGGCCGATGTGCCAGGAGCCC
>NW_010517433.1:376-1080 GCF_000687285.1 Phaethon lepturus
TTCGCGAAGGAGGTGTGTTGGGTGATGGTGGCCAGCGCTGCCTCCGGCAGCTCCCGCCCCAGGAACTGGGCCACCTTGGCAACCTCCCGGCGGAGGTTCTGCGGGACACAGGCTGATGCTCATCCCTCCTGCCACCCTCCCAGACTCCACACCACCACCCACCCTGGTCCCTCACCTCCTTCAAGTCCTCGTAGAAGAGGTAGAGGATGGGGTGATCCTTCCTCCGCTCCCAGTAGTCCTTCACGTGGTCATACCAGGAGCCATATGCCACTGCGTGGGGAGAGCGGCCAGGGGGTGTCTGTGGGTGTCAGCACCCCACAGGGTCCGCACATACACCCATGGGTGCCCTGTCCCCCCTCTGCCAGCCATGAGCTCCTCCAGGTACCAGGCCCATGTCCCAGGGTGTGGGTGCAGCTTGTTCATCGGGTCGAAGTGATAGAAGGAGACGGCCTCATCCTTGGTGTTGTGCCACATGTAAATCACCTGCAGAGAGCTTGGTGACATGTGGGGACTTGCAAGGTCCCAGTGGGGCAAGTCTCCCCCCCCAGGCCCCTCCAGGTGTGTCCCCTTCAGCCTGTTACCTTGCAGAGGTTTTCCCAGAAGGATTTGGGCCAGTTGTGAGGTGGGATGTGGGTCTTCATGGCGTGAGGGGACGCCACGGCCTCCAGCTGCTCTGTGCCTGCGAAGGAGATTTCCCCCAGGAG
>NW_010517434.1:0-9620 GCF_000687285.1 Phaethon lepturus
CACGGGGGCGTGGGGAGCGAGGGGGCTAACATTTCACAAGTTACCCCGCCCCGCGTTTATCGGGGTAGTTAAAGAGGAAAAAAAGAGGTGGGGGAGAAGGAGAGAGAAAGAAAATCAACTTTAAGAGGCTCCGGGTTTAAATAACAGCCTTTGATATTTTGACAGTAAAATGGAAAGCACTTAACGGGAGTCAAGTTTTGATGTCTGAGGCTGGCAGCGCCCCCTAAAATTATATTGTCTTGCCTGCTGCTTCAAATTGGACCCAGGGCCTTATAACGTCTCTCCAGGTCTTTATCTGCAGCCTTTCTGATTGCAAAACCATAATTGTATCGTTTTACACCAGTCAACTTAAGCAAGTGCCAGTGGAATAAAATCCACAAAGCGCACGCACATACCAGCTCTCCGGCTAAAGCAGTCTGTTCTTTGCAAGTTGTAAAGGCCTGCAAATTAAATACCAATTACTGGAAGCAATAAAATGTTGGTTTTTTTTTTTTTTTTTGTTTTGTTTTGTTTTGTTTTTTTTATTGCACGAAATCTACTTAAACCAGAAAAGAATAGTCATTTTATTTTGGGGAGGAGGGGGGCAACTCACAAAGACATATATTGGCAGGGAAAGATTCTATACAGCGCCTGCACGGGGCCACAATGGAGACATTCTACCGCCAGCAGCAGGCAGGGCTCCCCCCGTGCGCTGCAGGGGGGGTTGCAGAGGTGCTTATGATAGGGATTATTGTAGGTGAGACTGGGAGAGGTGGGAAGCCCGGGAACAGTAGCTCTAGCTAGAAGCGAGTGAGCGGTGCAACGAAGTTGTATGACGGCCGTCCGATGCGCTTTTAGGCCCCTTGCCAAATGAGGCTCTACGGGGTCGGTGGTGAGAGTAACACGGAGTGGGGGGGGGGTGTCTGCAAGGTAGTACAAGCAGCAGCTTGCCCCCTCCTCCTTCCCCTGCCCTCTCTTCCTTCCCCTCCTTTGGGAAGAAGGGCTTACTGGCTTTCTACCTTGTGCGCACCAGCGTGAAAAGGCTCCTACTTCCCCACTCCTCTCACTCTCCGGCCCCCTCAGTGGGGTACCCCCCTGGGAGGCAGGCTGGGGGGGGGCAGCCAGCAGTGTTCCCTAGGGTATCAGCCCCACAGCAAGGCTGTCGCTCCCCCAAGCACCCACAACTTTCTACGGGGCGAAACAACATCAGCAAACCGGCCAGCGGGAGGGATGTTTGTCCAGATGAGACACTGTCAGCTTTGCCTGAGCCGGGCTGTCCTTCACCACAACGCAGCCCCGTGTCTAGGACAAGAAAAGAAGAGGGGAAGTAGCCAGAAAGCCGTGCTCTGGCAGAGGAACACCAGCGGGATGTGACACGACAAACTTCATTTAATACGCTCAGCCCTTGAATTGCGCATGGAAACCTCTCTCAGATAGAGGCATCCCACTCCTAATTTCCCTAGTGTTTCATTACTCCTGGAACATCCCGTCCTTGTGGTTTTCCTTTATATTGTGCCCATGCTTCGCCCTTGGCTTCACTTAATGCCAGGAGCTGCCCGTGGACAGGCCGGGACACAGTCCTGGGGAGCACCTACCATGCACGGCAGGTCACACTTACGCTGATGGGGGCTTGTGTTGTGCCTCTGTAAATAGGATTTGAAAGAGCAAGGTTTATTTTTTTCCAATGACAGAGGCAATTTGAGGTTTGCAGGCTTGTTTCTTAACGTGACCCCATTCTAAGTGAACTAAATTCTCCGACTCACCAGAGCGTATTACACAGAGCCAGGCTGAGGCAACAAAGGGATCTTCCAAGCTAATTACCCGCGAGCGCGCAGGCTTTCTGTAGATGAACTGGATTTAGAAATGCTTGAAGACTAGACTTGACTAGACTTAGAAACATAGGGAAAATTGAAACCCTGCCACGTGTTTTACTGCCATTTCAAACGTTCCCTGAGCTTGCCATGTGAAATCTCCAACTTTTGAAACGACCGATTTAAGCCACCCTGCTGCCGCTTGCGCTGCGAGGAAAGCAGCGGCGCAGGTGGGGGCTCGGGGCTGCAGGTTACACACAGCCTTTGCCCGGCCGAGGGGAGCCGTCACCCCCAGAGCCTGCGCGATGCGGGGGGCTCTGGGCCAGTGCTGGCCTCCAAGGAGCCCCTGGAGGCAACGGCCCTGGGACACCTGGGAAGTCATGGGGCCACCCTCCAGCACCAGTGGGAAGGGTGGTGTTGGTGGGGCTGCTGGTGCCAGAAGCAGCAAAATGGAATATTTTTCTTCCTCTCCCCAGACTGGAGGGACTTTGGGGCTTATTTTCCCAGCTGATACTCTTTTTTTGCCTCGGTTGCACTTTCCCCTCACCTCTGTGGCAAGAAGTGGCCTGCCAGCGGTTTGCCCGGGGTTTGCTCACCAGGGCTCAGCTTCTCGGCAGTAAAGATGTGGTCTTCAGAAATGGTTGGGTCTCCTGATATCAGCCCCAAGGAAATGGAGGCCCAGGGCTGACATCTGCAGGTCCCCCTGCTGCACTGGGTCCTCATTTAATGCTGAGTGAGGAAACGCTGTGGGAAGGAAACGGTTTAATGGCGCAGCAATGCTGCTCCTTTTGGGGCAGGGGGTGGGAGTCACTGTCAGAAAGCAGAGTGTTTGTTCATTTATTTTGACTTAAAGAGAGGAATTCTGTCTTCAACCTTGCTAAATGAGCTGGACTTAAGCTGCTGCGCACCCAAATCACACCATGCGCTCCCGTTTACACCCCTCACTGCGTGTCCACGCACGCAAATATCCACCCATTGATGAGGCTGTGAGGTTTCTGGTTTTTAAAAATTGGCCGCCTGCAACCTCCCCTTAGTTCCTCTGGGTACGTGTGAGCAGCTGTGGAGAGCTGCAAGGCTAGCCAACAGACCTTGTAGCCCCCACAGATGTCAATTAGTTTCTCTTGGGTTTCCTTTGGATACGCTGGGGTCTTGAGACCTCCATGTGCTGACTTATTTGTAAAGCATGAGTTATTCACTGACTCCGTGTTATTAATTAGAAGATTATCAGCTCTCGGTGGTTCGCCTGCCTGCTGCAGGGAGGTTCCAAGGAAACCCTTGTACGGACCACTCGTAAGGAGAGCATCAATTGATTGCTACGGTGGGACACTCCTGCTTTCCACATTAAGAAGCAACTGGAGGGATATGAAAGGTATCGGAGACCCTGAGTGCCTTTCCAGGCTCGGGTAACCCAGAAAGCAGCTTGCCGCAGCTGTGCCGCCGTGGGTTGGTGAGGGCCGGCTGGCCGCTCGTGGAGGCAAGCCAGGGGACGGGGGCCAAAGGTCTCGGGAAAACGTGCGAGGAGCCCATGCTGGGCTGTAAGGGAAAGAAAAAACCTCTCATGAACCCTTCTGGCAACTAGGAAAAGACAAGGAGCTGGGTGCTAAAAGTGCAAGGAGGAAGGGAACAGTTAAGTACATCGCCTCTAGACACCACAGCTTTTTAAACTAGTTAAACTGACTGCGCTCCTCTGGGAATCCGTTTTAGAGGAGGCAAAATTGAGTGCATCTTTAATTTGCCTAATTTTCTTCATCCTATATATTTTTGGATCCTCCCTGTGCTAATGAATCCTTGCTGTGTTCACGGGGAGTGAAACTTGTTAGTATTAGCAGAGGTCATGGTGGCCTTTCTCCGAGCCATCACTGTCCTTCCCGTGACTCGACCAAGTATTTGGGAGGGTCGTGCCGGGGAAGGAGAAGGGTCAGCTCAACCCGCCTGAAGTTTAACTGCTTGCCTTTGAAAGAAGGCACACTTTGATCTAAGGCGTGGCATCAAGCGTAATATATATAGATACGTATGCTTTTGTACAGAAAAAAAATCAGGAGGCCAGCTCTGTAGTAACATGAAAGTCTTGATGCAGTTAAAAACTGCCAGCGAAAGCCAGAAGGAGAAGAGTTTGGGTACAAAAGAGGGTTTGGTGATGCTGCAGCTAAAGGCTTGGAATATCTGGGGGTTTTGATCTGTGTCTTTGTCAGGGATTTCCCATGTGCTGTTGAGTGAGTCACTTTTTAAACTTCCCCTGCCTCAGTTTCCCACCCGCAAGATGGGAGTTAAACAGAACATTTTATCTTCTCTTCTTTGTCTGCCTCATCTATGCAGTTTAGGGCATTGCTTCTATTTTTGTTGTGTCTACTGCTTGGCAGTTTCATGTTCCTTGGGACCCTTAGGCATTTTCCACAACACAGATAATAAGTTTAACAGGTTCTCTCTTTTTTTTTCTGCCTTTGGCCACAGAGCTCATCACATCTTGTTCTCATGAGCCAAATGCAGGAAAGTATCTTCACAACATCTCTGCAGGGTGTCTGCCCCTCACTGAACAAGGTCTTACCAGATTACAAGGAAATAATAATTGCTGCTGTCTGCTAGACTGACCCATCACATCTCTTCTGCTTGCCAGATGAGGCCGGACCACCAGTGACCCAAAAATATCTGCTCTTCTTAACACTGAAACACTGAACAGCAGAGGGGTTCCTGCAATCCTTGAAGGGATGATTCATGGAAAGAGAGGACCCGCGCAGGATGTAGACCTCATACTTGCGTGGTGAAGATGCACAAACCCTTTAGTGCAGTGGCTGGGAAGAGCCACCTTTTAAAAGTGGCTGGTCATTTACACATCTCCATTCCCTCTCTAATTTGAGACAATGTGTCCAGATTTAAAACTGTGGTGTGTGATGTCAATTACTGTTGTCTTCAACCCTAATAAGTACCATGCTATTCAAAAAGTTGTGTCCTGCATATCTCATAAATCACCAAAAGGTGAAGAACCTCAAATTAGAGAGTGCTTTCAAGAGGGTAGGTTTAAGTAATTACAAATTTGTTTGTTTTTTGGTGGGTTTTTTTTTCCATTACAGCAAAAGAGGGATATGATCAAATTAAATCTGGCAGACCTAGCTGGAACAGTTTAAGAAGTTACCATCACCAGCTGTTTGTTGCTGTTCCTCTGCCAGGGGTTGCCTCCTTCTCCCACCCACAGACAGAGCAGAGTGAGCGTAGACCTTGGCCACTGAAACGCATGGGCCAGCAACTTATCTCAGACTTGCTTTAACTTTGTGTGCCTACACAGCGTGACAGGCAGGGAGCAAGCGTCGAGGACTACTCTATTCATAGTTTGGACAGTTAAATGCACACGTAAATTCTTGGGACTGACTAATTCCTACTTTTTATGAACATGCGAGTAAAATGCATTGGAGTGTTCTGAATAATTTTCCTTATTTAAATTTTGATGTAATAGCTCATGTGATTGTTTTTCCAGAAGCACACAGATGCAATTAATTTTAAAAATAACTTCCTAGTAACAACCGCTAAACACGGCTGTGTTTTTTGTCCCTTACTTTCTAAGATTTTTCAAACTAGTTTTTTTTCTCTTTGTTGTTTTGTTTTCCCATGGCAAATATTCAGGCTCTGTGGACACAGACTTCATGCTGCTTGAGGGAGGAGATATAAAAACGATATTGTCCTTCAGAGAATCATAATGTGAATGAGAGAGAAGAAAACTCCCTTTGTGGTCTATTTGTGCATTACCAGGCAACCTTCCTATGCCTCAAGATTCTTCATGTTCAGATACATCATCCTTATATAATAGATAGATTGGATGAAATGTCAAATGTAAATTGTGCACACTTCAAATTTCTATTACTTCTCCAGTGATTTTAAAATAAAGCAGGCCCACTGGGAAAAAAATTGTGTGAGTGTATTTGCTAATCTTAAATTGTAGTTTAAGAAAGATTTTTGGCAGGGGTGGCTGAACAGACATTTCTTAACATAACTTTGTTTTTGGTTTTTTATTAGACAATTGACCAGTAACAAAACTCAACAGTAACCAGTTTTTCCTGTCCCTGAGTTAGATGTGTGATGCAAACCAGGTGACTTCATGTGGTTCTCCTCCTTGCCAAGTTGAACAGAAGATGTCAGAGTTTGGTCTGCTACTGGAAGTCATTTTCAATGTAAAGAGAGACAAAGTAATGACTTTCCAAAATGCTTATCAAAAATTCTGAAATTTGTTTGCCAAGAAAAATTATTTATAGAATATTAGCAATGCTTTCTCAGTTTGTTATTTATTTATAGAATATTAGAAATTATTTATAGAATATTAGCAGTGCTTTCTCAGTTTGTTACAATTACTCTTTCACAAATGATAAGTAATATAGACTCCTTCATCTACACCTACCCTTAGTGTTAAACAAAGTGTATTGTACACAGGAAAAAAATGAACATTCACTAGGAATTACAGCTGTAAATGCATATGGGTCAGTTGCAGAGCTGATCCCATTTATAGCTGGACTGGGTGACATACTGAGGTCCTTTTGTACCTGGAATATTCTATGATTCTAAACATCACAGGTCACGATTAACTACGCTTCTGACATCCATGCAGGCCATAAAACCCTGATGTAAAATTTGGAAGCTACCAGTGCCACCACCGCCCCCAAACCAGAGCAGCAGAGTACACGCCATCTCTGAGCGAGATGCTTTTGGTGGAACTGCCCAACACTTGTCAGCGGGAAATGAATTTAGATGCATCACCACACTTGAAATGCTTAGTAGTTGCCTGCCTGCTTCGCTAGATGTTTTCAAGAGGCCTGACCTTGGGAATTAGTGCTGGGAATTCAGGTGGGTTCACATGCCAGTCCCCCCATTTACGTTTAGGAGTCCGAGCTGAGAGCCTGGACAGACATCCATGCTGCTGAGTGTACCACCATGCTTACATTTTTCATTTGTGAGGCTGGTCTCACTGCCTCACCGCCTGACCCCGGGGTGGGAGCAGGTCCCTCAAAGGATCTATTCAAAGCATCTAATTTAGGGTCTTTTTCTGAATCTCCCTGATAGCCTATAGCTATCAGCCTCCCAGCACTTAGGTCATTAGGTATCTACTATAGTTCATATGAACAGCTCCTCCCCACCCCTTCCAGTTATAATCCCTCTCCCCTTCTCCTCCCTGCTCCCAAAGAAGAGGACGCTGCAGCGAGCCCATACTGGGCACAGCCATGTGTCTGTCCACATCAGCCTTTCGGCTCAGACCAGGAGTGTGCTCGTCACATAAATCTGATGACCACCGGGCACCACTGGAAGCTGCGCAGCAGGAGCTGACTTGGTGCACACCAATCAGTAGTGCGAGTTCATTCCCCAGGACCTGACTAGATATAGACCAGAGGAAACGCCCTGAAATGCAGATGACATGGGTGTTGGGTTCCTAGCAACATTTTGCTCTAGAGATCAGCTCCTGCTGGGATGGGCCGCTTGCTAATGTAGATATAGCCAGGATACACTCCCCTCTTGTGCCAGTACAGCTACCGCTGTTGTGCCCCCGGCTGCAGGTAGAGATGAGATGGCTCCCCAGGGCTCCTGCATGAAGTACTGAATAATGGATCTGCTACCACTCAGTAACCTGTAGGAATATCTTTGTTTATTCAGACATTGTGCTCTCTAGAGCTGTACTCGCTATGCCTTCCAGTGAATCCGATGAGCGATGATGCGTCATGCTAAAGGCAACTGAAGACACCCAGAAGCAGTACATTGTGTAAAAACTTACTAGTTCTCCACTATGTAAAGTACACAGATGATGCTGGTCAGGAGCAAAGTTTCCATACCCCAAAGTAAGGTGCAGTGTACCTTTGAACACCCGAAGACTGAGCAAATAAAGCCTGTGGAGAGATACCAGACATGGGAACAGCTGACTGATAAGCACCTTAATAACAATAAATAAGTTATACATACACTTTGCCAATGTAACATCCATGCTAAACTGGCAGCTGCACTAATAATTGCTATTTTTTTGATAGGATCAAGGTGGTGGGACTGTGGAAAAGAGTAAATGAAAGATATTGCAAGCTGACCTTCTAGGCCAAACACACAGCTCTTCTGCTGCTGAGAGAGTCATAGAATCATAGAATAGTTTGGGTTGGAAGGGACCTTTAAAGATCAGCTAGTCCAACCCCCCTGCAGTGACACCTTCAACTAGATCAGGTTGCTCAGAGCCCCGTCCAACCTGACCTGGAATATTTCCAGGGATGGGGCATCTACCACCTCTCTGGAAAACCTGTGCCAGTGTGAAACAATTCTTCCTTCTACTAAATCTACTCTCTTTTAGTTTAAAACCATTACCCCTTGTCCTGTTGCTATAAGCCCTGCCAAAAAGTCTGTTCCCAGCTTTCTTATAAGCCCCCTTTAAATGCTGGAAGGCTGCAGTAAGGTCTCCCTGGAGCCTTCTCTTCTCCAGGCTGAACAACCACAACTCTCTCAGCCTGTCCTCACAGGAGAGGTGTTCCAGCCCTTTGATCATTTTTGTGTCCCTCCTCTGGACCCGATCCCACAGGTCCATGTCTTCGCTGTGCTGAGGGCTCTAGAGCTGGACGCAGGACTCCAGGTGGGGTCTCACCAGAGCGGAGTAGAGGGGCAGAATCCCCTCCCTCGACCTGCTGGCCAAGCTGCTTTGGATGCAGCCCAAGATACAGTTGGCCTTCTGGGCTGTGAGTGCACATTGCCAGATCCTGTCCAGCTTTTCATCCACCAGTAACCCCAAATGTAATGCTGAGTGCTTGTTTCACTGAGGTCTCCTTTTGCGCAGAGAGAAGAGACCATCAAGGACATGCAGCCTGAGTGGAAACAGTGAAAAGAAGCTGATAGATTTTCCAGCCTTGTTATTGATAGAGCTGCAAACCCACATCCAAAAGCCTTCAAGCAATCAGAGTGGGTGCAAAAGAACAAGCAGACAGAGCGGAGTAGATTCACCCAGTGTCAGATAACTGCTCCCAGCACAATCGAGCAGAGATTTCTGTGAGAATGATGCAAAGCTCAGAGCTCCACTAAGAAGATCAAAGAAGGAACAGAACTCCAGAGAACTGTAGAAATCCCTCATGGGGACCACCAAGGTCTCCTACAGTTATCTATCATCCTGAATGTGTAGAAATATGTAATAGAAACATCGAAATCAGTCTGAATGGAGAATGAATGGAAATGGTTGAGTGTGGGAGCACCAGATGAAAGAAAAGATAGAAGGATATATGTTTTTAGCACCTAGTCGAGCAGGTCATTGAAGTCATAACAGATCCATGTACATGTTCTGGAAAACAAGAGAGGCAAGCCCAGGGTGGAGCAGAATGGGACTGGAGCCTCAAAACATCCAGAAAAAGAAGCAAAGGAGAAAGAATAAACCCCCATGATGTCAGGGGTGGGATAGGAAGCAAAAAGAGAGGAAAGAGGGTAATCTTTGACAACTCCTAAAAGTGGGCTGTGGTGGGCTGACCCTCCCTGGACATCAGGTGCCTACCAAAACTGCTCTATCACTCCCCTCTTCAGCTGGACAGGGGAGAGGAAATAAAATGAAAGGCTCATGGGTCGAGGTAAGGACAGGGAGAGATCACTCAGCAATTACTGTCACAGACAAAACAGACTCAACTTGGGGAGATTAATTTAATTTATTACTAATCATATCGGGGTAGGATAATGTGAAATAAATCCAAATCTTAAAAAACCACCTTCCACACACCCCTTCCGTCTTCCAGGGCTCAAATTAACTCCTGATTTTCTCTATTTTCTCCCCCACCAGTGGTGCAGGGGGATGGGAAATGGGGATTGTGGTCAGGTCATCACACGTCGTCTCTGCCGCTCCTTCCT
>NW_010517435.1:0-2124 GCF_000687285.1 Phaethon lepturus
AACGCCGTGCCGGCCGCAGGCATGGGCCGCCCGCCCGCCCGTCCCCCCTTCCCCACCCAGCCATTCCAGCTTAATTACCCCCCACCTCCCCCAGCGCAGCCCTCTCTAAGCCCCCCAAATATTATTGCTTTCTCTGCTACTGGGTTTCGTGGCGGATGAAAGCTAATGGACCACATCCCTATCCCAAGTACTTATTCCCTTCCACGGTTTTAATAATATTATTTCGTCTATTGGCTGTAGAGGGGGGAAAAAAAAAACCCCCAACAAACCACCCCAAGTCTCTCCTCCCAAGTCTCTCGTATTCTGTGATTTATTTCTGAATTTTCCCCGAGGGGAGAAAAAATCATCTCAAGGTCTCCAAGCCCAGGGTTTAAAATAACGCATCATATTTAAGTAAATTACATCGGAATAAGCGCAGAGAAAAAAGGGAAGATGTAGTGCCGGGCTGGAGCCTTGTTAAGCGTTTCGAGTAACGTAACACGCGTTTTAGAGAATAAAACGCGGGGGGTAGTAGCGAGATTTCGGGGCTCCTCTCATACACCTGGGCTGTTCGGACTTGGGAGCCGCGAACCCCGTTTGTCCCCTTCGCGTTCTGTGCCTCCATCATTTGACGAGCGTTCGCGAAGCGGATTAAAACCAAACCCTCGCCTCTCCTCGCCGGAATTTGCCGTTTCTTTTCCGAGCCGCTCTGCTACGGCAGCGACGGCCTTGAAACCCCGCAGCGCGGGTGTGACGGTGACATCCCCCGGCGTATACGTCCTCTCGGCTCCCATTGTTCTATAGGTCAGCCGGGCGCGCGGCACCAGGTGAAAGCGCTTTCCCAGCCCCTTTTGTGCCGCACGCCACGGAATAAACTTCCCGCGCGCAGGTTCCGCGGGCGCTGAGCAGCAGATGGTTCAGGTGCCGGGTTTCAAAGCTGTCCTGGCCACCCCCCGGCCCTGACCTATATCGCAGGACGAATGCCAGGCATACCTTTGCTTTCCCCATATATCTTCGGGTTCCCCCCACCCACCGGCCCAAATCAGCTGTCAAAAAAAAAAACAACAAAACAGGAGAAAAAAAAAAAAAAGCAATACCTTCCTGACTGATATTTACACAAGTAAATATTTTTTATGTATATACAGCCAGTATGAAATGATTTTTAATGAATTATCTGTGAGTGAAAACAGTTCTGTAAATCAGCAGGGCTGCAGGCGATTTTTACCATATGTCGGCTTGCATTTGTATCACAGAATTTGTTTTTGCGAGGACAAAATATCTGCTTCTCTTTCATCGCTTGTGTGCTAGAATTAGGGTCTACATAACTCAACGCGTTTAAGCAAGACTATTGCCTGCTTTTATTGGGCTGTTATTAATGCAAAGGCGAACGTATCCTGTACCGCACCGCGCGCCCGGAGAGCACGGCAGGCAGCAAGGGCTGCACGTCAGCAGGGAGAAGCCGAACGATTATTAAAAATCCCTTTTTCCCCCCGTAAAGCTTCCTTCCAACCTTTCTCCAGGAGGTTTCTCGGAGTAAATCGGCAACTTGCACAGCAGAAAAGACCAAAAATCTGCAAAATATAAGCCGTGCTCTGCACACAACCCTCCCTTCCCCCTCCGTAAAATAGCATCTGAATTCCGAATGGCAATAAGGACGAATTACTTGACGTATGGAGGGGGTGCTCAGGCTAAAAACACACTCCATAATGACGCTGAGCTTTATTATCGCCGTATTTACCCACAGATGTGTAAAGCTCCTCATGCACCGGAGAAGCTGGAGCCTGACACGAGAAATTGCCACCGTAACGCGCTACAAAACGCAGGTTAAAACTTCCGACTGATCCGGGCTAGGAATAAACTGCTCTCCTAGACTGGGTTGCAAAACCAAGATGAAAAGGAACGGGGGGACGGACGCACACAAAAGCCCAAACCGAAGCTGCCGCGGGGGTCTCTTACTCCCGCCTTATCCCTCAGCCCCGGGGGTTTTACTCCTGAGCCGGTAAAGCCGAGGAAATGTTTCAATTATCTTTTAAAAATATGGCTGCAGCAAAAACCTAAAGCCAGATTCCCCATCGCTGCGCCGGGGCGAGGCCGGCGGGGAGGCTTCTCCGGGCGGCCCGGGTGCCGGGAGCGAGGAGGAGGCCT
>NW_010517436.1:0-1688 GCF_000687285.1 Phaethon lepturus
GAGCTGCGAGCTCCACGCCCTCGTGTTGTAGGGAGAGAGCAATGAGCCGGGAGAGCCTGATTCTCTCCATCATCATCCCCGCGCTCCAGTCCCAGCAGCACCGGCTCCCACAGCAGATGCTCCGTCTTCCCAGGAGATCCATCCTCCTCCGACTCTCCTCCTCTTCCTCCCTGTCTCATCTCGCTTGATTCTCTTTCCCACCCTGCCTCTGCCGAGCTCCTCCATCTGCCTCGCCGTGCATCCAGCTCGGCTCTGTTCCTGCTGGGGTGACAAATGCCGCTGGGAAGAGCCTGGCGAACACCGCGAGGTGTCTGCCCAGGAAGCCCGCAGCCTGGTCTGCTCCAGCTGGCCCCGGGGAGTGTCGGAGCATCCAAAGCACCTTCTGCACGGGGCTCTCTGAGGAGCTCGTCTGCAACAAGCTGGATCCCTCCATCCTCCAAGGCATCAGCTGGAGAGCTACCAGCAACAGTCTTGCAAGGATGATTGCTGCTGTGCCAGGCAACAGCAGGGAGGGCAGAGATGGGACAGGCAGCCTTCATGGGCTTGCTAACAACCCAGAGAAGTGGGAGAGATGGTATGTGTGAGGTGTTGGGCTGGTGTCCAGGAGAAACTCTCTGGCTAGGGGCAAGCAGAGATTGATCTCTCCAGAGATCAATTTGGACTCCCCCCAAATAACCAGCCCGGCACCCTTGCAGCAGAACTGGAGGTGATGGATCGGTTATTTGGGCAGCACAGGGAGCCAAATAGGTAAACACCTTCGGTATTGCCCAGGCGTAATCTTGCAAATGCTCTTTTTATCACATCCCCTTTGAAATGGGCTGTCCTGCATTAACGCCTTGTCCCTGAAGCACAGGGCCATCCATCTTTGCTGCCCTGCTAACTGCCGCTGGCCTCCCCATACTGTTGCTCAGCCAATTTGCTACTGAATCATTGACTTTTTGGCTCAAGTGCAAAATTAAGCCTAATCCATCAAGGTCTCTGAAGGGGCAATACATCCTTTGGGGAGAGGGCACAGTGGTGGTGGGGTTCCTGGGGGGGGCAGGCTCTGCAGGGCAGTGCTGGGGGTGGCATGCGAAAAAAAACCCAAACCAAATGAAAAAAGGCACCCCCACCCCCTGCCATGGCATAAAGCTGAGCCAGAGAGGGGGGATCTCAGTGACTCAAGCTCTAGAGAGGGGTTGGTTTTAAAGGTAACTTCCAAAGGGAAGGAGAGAAAATAGCAGGTTATTGGCAGGGATGTGGGGTAAATTCTTGCCCGTCAGTGATGGGGGAGATGGGAGGTGATGTGGTACCTAAACTGGGCACTTCCTAACCCACTGCTGCTTGTTGCCTCCCTCAGGGAAACATCTGGACCATGAAGGTGGCCTTCAGATTGCTTCTCCCGCTTGTTCTTGTGCTGATCTCGGAGGTGAGCGGGCAGCGGAGGAAGCCTCCCCGGAAACCCACCCGCCCGCCTCCCGAGTTTGTTGAGCCTGTGGAGCCCACGGAGTGTGTTGAGCCTGTGGAGCCCACTGAGCTGCCTCCACCCCTGCCGCCGGGTCCCCCCTCCATCTTCCCCGACTGCCCCCGAGAATGCTACTGCCCCCCAGACTTCCCCTCTGCCCTCTACTGTGACAGCCGCAACCTGCGGAAGGTCCCCGTCATCCCGTCCCGCATCCACTACCTCTACCTCCAGAACAACTTCATTG
>NW_010517436.1:1735-4531 GCF_000687285.1 Phaethon lepturus
AGACAACAATCGCATCCGGAAGGTGGACAGGCGGGTCCTGGAGAAGCTGGAAAACCTCATATTCCTCTACATGGAGAAGAACCAGCTCAAGGAAGTGCCTGCCTTCCTGCCGCCCAACCTGGAGCAGCTGCGTCTGAGCAGGAACCAGATCTCCAAGATCCCTGCTGGGGTCTTCAACAAGCTGGAGAATCTGGTGCTCTTGGATCTGCACCACAACAAGCTAAGCGATGGGGTCTTCAACAAAAATACCTTCAAGGGACTCAAGAACCTCATGCAACTCAACCTTGCCCACAACATCCTGAGGAAAATGCCCCCCGGGGTGCCCAATGCCATCCACCAGCTCTTCCTGGACAGGAACAACATTGAGGACATCCCCAGTGACTACTTCAAGGAGTTCCCCAACCTGGCATTCATCCGGCTCAACTACAACCAGATCTCTGACAAGGGGCTCCCCAAGAACTCCTTCAACCTCACCAACTTGCTGGTCTTGCACCTGGCCCACAACAAGCTCACCAACGTCCCTTTCATCAGCCCCAAGCTGGAGCACCTCTATCTGAATAACAACTCCATTGAAAGTGAGTTGCGCTGGCAGGTCGGGAGGCTGTGGTGAGGTCTGTGGGGGAGCGGCTGGGCTTGAGGATGGCAAGTGTTTCGTTGAAAAATGTCGTTTTTCACCCGGTGGGATGTGAACCCTTCAAAGGGGATGCAGTGGTGAGATGAGCTGGGGGCTCTTTGCAGGTGAACGAGGCCCTAAGTGGGGTGGATTTGCATGTGGGGGAGGATGGCCTGAGGACTCGGGTTGTAGCTGAGGAGCAGAGCTAAATTCCCCCTGGTGCTGCATGGCTTTTGGTGTTCGTTGTCATGGGCAGTTCCTCTTTGGGGTCACTTGCTATCCGAATAGTTACTTCCCCAGCACGGCTCAGAAATAGGGATATTTAAAAAGGAGAGTCTGTGCACATATTTTAAGAACAGATGCCAAATACGCAGTCAAGATGGTTAGAAATAACCCAGCTTAGCGCTCTCGAGCTGAGCCTCGCAGAGGAAGGAACAGGGAGAACAAGGCTGGGATGGAGGTTGCCTTGGCAAACCAACCGGGGCGGCTGCACGCCGTTCCAGGCGAAGCACTGCAATTTCACGGGAGAGGCGCTGGCCTGCGAGATGTGTAAACATAGCTAGCACACTCGAGAAGACAGACCCGCTCCTGGTCACCCCAGATGTTCCTGCTATTAGAGGTCCAGCAACATGCTGTCCTCGCTACCCGCGGGGAAGCAAGAATGCGGCGCTCCTGCCAGAAACCCTCCATGTGCACCGGGAAAAATGTGTTGGGCTCTTCTGTTTCTGGCTGCGGTGGGATGTATGGGGGCTGCAGGACCCGCCTGGGGCATTACTCGCCTGTGAAGCAGCCGCCGGGCTGGTTGCTGGTCCCCACAAGCGGTGCGACACAAGCACTTCCACGCTGCGGTGTTTGTTGTGTGGTGATGGCGCGTGGCTTTGTACGTAAGAGCGGTCCACGGCCGAAGAGGGGTTGTAAAATCACCGAGCAGCTTTAGCAGGCCAGCTTGCTGCCAAAACAGGGCGCTGGGCATGAGCCAGGAAGGGAGGAGCAAGAAAGCTGCACGAACGGCGTGATGGGACGTGATGCCGGGGAGAGGGGCAAAACCCTCACAAAGCCACATCCCTGCTCTCGGGGGGTCAGCCGGAGTCGGTTGTCATTCCACAGCGATGAATGTCTGGTTCAGATGCTGGTTAATCTGCATTTTATTTAAACAACACCAAACTGGAGCCAAGGGGACCTTGGGGCAAAGGTGGTGACTGCTGGGGGCTTCACAGGCACTGGTACCCAGGTCCTGCTAGAGCTTTCCATGGAGGGCTGCCCGCACGGCCACGCACGTCATGTCCCAGCTCCTTTTTTGCCTCTTTTATCCAGCTTTTATAAGGTTTCAGTCCCTGAAGTAGGGTGGCCACAGGAGAGTCCCCAGGTTTATTTTCCAGGTTTCTCCCTGGGGTGGGGAGAAACACGTGGAAATCCAGAAGCGAGCAACGAGCCGGTTATTGACGTTATCTTCAGCATAGCTGTGCTGGAGCATGTTTCCTTGATGTTTTTTTTGAAGGCTTAGGGCTGGCTCGGCAGGTTTCATGTTTGAAGTAATCCCTTTTCTCTCTCAAATGACACTGCATCCCTCATCATGCTTTGGCTGAACGTGACCTACTTCATTTCTGAACAAAAGCAAGATTTTCCTCTTGCTGGGGCTGCACCGACTTCTGGGAGAGGCTGGGGATTCTCTCCCTCGGTAGCAAAGGAACCCCATTTTGGGGTTCCGCAGGCAGGCAGGGAAGGGGGTCTCTAGCATCCCTCTCTGTCTTCCCTTTCCTCTAACCTGCATCCCGCTTTTCCTCCCCTCCCTGCAGAAATCAACGGGACGCAGATCTGCCCCACCTCGCTGATGTCCATCCAGGACTTCTCCCCCTCCGACCTGGACAGCGTGCCCCGGCTCCGGTACCTGCGGCTGGACGGGAACCTCCTGAAACCCCCCATCCCCTTGGACCTGATGATGTGTTTCCGCCTCCTGCAGTCCGTGGTCTTCTAGCCCTGCCCGGCAGCGTGCCCCTGCCAGGACTTGGCTTTGCACAGAGACTCGACCCCCGTCGGTGTTTGGCACGTGGGACCCCCTTTGCCTCCCTCTCCCCCTGCTCACACCCCACCTCCATCCCTCTTGCCTTCTCCCCTTTCCTCCCCTGCAGCGGCCGTGGACACGCGTGGCATCTGCGTCCTGGGGGACCACTGGCTGAGGACAG
>NW_010517437.1:0-4823 GCF_000687285.1 Phaethon lepturus
CACTCTCATGGGGACAATCTTTCGCCTTTACACCTGATCAGAATTTCCCTTGGAGCGATCTGTGCCCCTCATCCTTTGCTGTGCATCTCTCAGAACAACCTGGCTCCACCCTACTTGCAATGGCTGTTTTGATAGCTGAAGACGCCTGATCAGAATTTCCCTTGGAGCAATCTGTGCCCCACATCCTTTGCTGTGCATCTCTGAGAACAACCTGGCTCCACCGTACTTGCAATGGCTGTTTTGATAGCTGAAGACAGCAATCAGCTCCCTGCTCTTCCACATCCTTCTCACACGCCGGGTGCTCCAGCCCCCGAACACCTCAGCATCCCTCCTCTTGGCTCCTTCCAGTTTGTTGGTATCTCTTCCCAGGGAGCCCCACGCTGGACCCAATGCTCCAGATGTGGCCTCACAAGTGCCAAACACAGGGCACTGCTGACTGAAGATAGTGCGCTTTCCCCAGCTCTGCAAGTATTAACTCTGCTCTTACATGAGCTTTCCATCACGCATGTCGCGAGCATCAGTACAGACTCTACCTGCCAGCTCTGCCCGCCCATCTTCTGAGGTCGGCACCAGCCAGCTCTAATCCAGAAGCCATGTAGCCAGGTTATCAAGGTGCGACAAATTCCTACACCACGCTGAGGGGACAGGGGCAGGACAGCTGAAGCTCAGCACCCTGCTAGCAGAGGTTAACACTTGGGGAGAGCTCGCTCGTGTGTAACCAAGAGGGGAAAACTGAACGTATACGCTCACATCCGTCTGCAAGAGACTGCGCAGACACCCCTGTCTTGTGACTGTGCAGGGGGATAAAGATTTTGTCCCACCTTACATGGGGCCTCTCACCCACTCTCACACCACCTCCATCTCCAGTGTTGGAGATCAGGATATAATGCAAAAGTGGAGTTTCTGACAGGGGAAGTGGGTGTTTTAATGAATCCCTTGAGATGCAGAGCCATGAATGTCCAGACATTCTTGGAGATGTTTTAATAAATAGCAATGAAGATAACAATTTAAACATTGTTTACAGGAAATGCATTATTGAACATGCATAACACAGAACAAACTTAGAGACCTTCAAAGTCTTCAAAAAACAGCTATGGCAAAATTCAAATGAACGGAAGCAGACAGGCACATTTGTGCTTTAAAAGCTGTCTGTGGCTTCCAGAAAACGGGCGCTGTAACATTGACCTGCAGCAACTTTATATATTCATGCACCTGCCTGCTCTCTCCACCCCTCTGCAGGAACGCACTTGCCCCCCAGAGGGGCAGAGAAGCAGGACACGGGTGCACGCATCGGTTTTGTGTGTCTGCAAGCTGTGCGTCAGCCCAGCGCACCCATGGGCCAGAAAGAAGGGGTGTCAGGGCCGAGGAGGAGCACGAGTACTTGTTGGGAGCTGCCTCTGGGTCCAGTCTCTTTTCGGACCCATATAAACTTTGGCAGCTTAACATCCTCTGGCAAGGAGTTCCCTAGCTTCGAAGTCCCACAGATCTTCACTGCCTTGGGTCCACCTAGAGAAAAACAGCTATTTTCACATTCTTTCTGACTCTATAGGAGTCTCCAGACTTCTAGTGGATGATAAAGGCCACAGGGGACCATTCTTGAGTCATTCTCAAAGGGAAGGAAGAGCTGATACCAAAAATTCAAGTGGATAGGAAGGTTACTAATTGCATGCATACATCTGCAGAGCATGCTGACTTTGAAGAATGTCACTTTGATTGCACAGCCTCCCAGGACAGGAAGGGATCCAGTGGATGATGTTCAAAAGAGCCATGGCCAAAGCAGAGAGCTCTGTTGCCCATAGATCCAGTGCAGGATCAGGAGAATTCAAGGTTTGCAAAAAGTGCCAAGGGAGCTGTACTACTATGCAACAGTGATGACAAATTAAGAGCATGATCCTTAGCTTAAGGTCTCAGTTTTAACGTCCAGAGATCAGTGCAAAGTGCAGAGTGAGACAATTAAAATTTTGCAGCAACACAAAGGGAGGGAAATTCCTGAAAACGGCTTACGTTTTGTCACTTTTTTTTTTACTGACTATAAAACATGACCTGAGTGATTTAACTCAACACTTGTCATCAAGTGAAGGCTAAAAACCTTAATGAAACTGAGCCAGGCACAAGATCTCTGTAGGTTTTCTTGTGTGCATCTGCTACTACAGAAAAGCCACCTTTCCTTCCAGCCTTCTACTTTTCATCACATCATGCTGCTCCCTCCTTAGAGGAGGTGGAGGAGAGAGGGGACTGTGTTGCCTAGAAAGAGGAGCAGCAATGGATGCTGAAGTTCGGAGCTAAGGTAGAAGCCAAGTGAGCTCAGGCACTGGCTGTTTGCAGAGCCAGAGGAGAGAGGTGCGGTGGGAAGCCTGTACACTGCTGGGCAGGACCAGAGCGGCGGTGTTAAACACCCTCAGCGCAGAAATCAGCGTGACAGTCTCCTGAAGGATAAACCCCTCTGATGCTACAGGTTTGTATCAGCATAGCTCTGGTCCGTCTTACACCTTCTAGTGGTGTGTCTCCAAGAGGAGGTTCACTAGATGGGCAAGATTTTAGGATCAGTGTCTAAAAGGTCACTGTCTTATTTAACAATGGCAGGGGTGCTGGGGTTGGTAGCCCAGGGGAGCAGGTGAGCATTAGGCTTCTCCAGCAAAGGCACAATGTTCACAAGCCATAGTAGGTGCCTTCCTTGCAAATCCTGCTAGAGGTCTCGGTGTTATCCTTCAAGCTTTCATAACCTACCCAGGGGTTTTCTGGAGCACTGCCTGTGGCCCAGCTGTGTGCCTTCTCCTTCCTTTGCTCAGATTAATCCTTGTACTCCAGTGACTGGAGCTAGATGGGCTTCCAATCCCTTCTCTTCCCAGTGGGCAATAAGGCCAGACTTCAAAAGACAGAGGCACAAGGTGAAATACAAGGAGTATCTCATCCCCCTGCGTGGGACTTCTGGCAGGTAATAGTTGGGAGGGGCCCACACTGACTTTGGCCCTAACAAATTTTTCCCAGACCCCTGCACCGCAACTTCCAGACAAGGGTCTGCAACACCCCTCCATAGACTTGAGGGTTTACAGATAAAAATGCTGCTGTGGAGGCAGCAAACATGAAACAACTCGACCCCCAGCAGATTTCAGGTGCTGAGATGCCATGAGAAGCTCAGTTTCAAAGCAGTGTGTCTGATTCACTCATGACACTGTTTCTTTCAAAATAATTTCTCCTTTGCTGGAAGGTTCAGAGCTGCCTGGCTTCAAATGCCGTTTTGTACTCAAATCAGCCTCAGGATCCCCCAGTTTCTCATCAGAGCTGCTTGGTCGCACTGAGGTAAGCAGATTCCCACAGAGGCTGCCCTGGTATTTGAAGCTTAGCCCTGCCATAGCCTTGCTTTCCACCAAATAGCTGAGGAAGTTTTTATTTAAACTTGTTTTCTATTGCCGATGGCCTGCTGTCTGGGTTGACAGAGAACATTCCTCAAGTACCTTCTGAAGCAGCAGTCTCTGATGTCCTCCCAAAACCTTATCTTTGCCAATTCTTTTTAGATGGGGCTTGATTTTCCTCTTGCTTACACCTGCTTCTCAGCAGGGTAACTCCACTAAAAAGACTCCTCATTTACACCTGCGGAAGGAAGAGAAGAATTGAGGCCATCCCCTGCAGGAAGAACGCACACAAAATACTGGCTGCGCGATGTGCTATAAAAAAACAATCCCCTGACTGCTTCCTCCACCTCAGCACAGAAACTCCTCTCTCCAATGTTGTTTTTAATAAAAACCTTACGAAGAGGAAACTGCCTTCCCGAGCCATCCTGCTCAGACTCAGGAGAACCGTTGGGTTGGATCATGACAGCATAAACTGGTTTATTGCCAGAACAAGCAACAGATGCCAGCAGTGCGACATGGAGCAAGGATTTGGCAGTTTATTCAAACACTCTGACAGCAGCAGGTATTTTAGACTCCAACAGATAAGAAATTGGCCGGCAAAATGCATTGATGGAGTATGTGGGCTGTGGAGTCTGCCCTGCCACCTCCCTGAAAAAATGCAGGACTGAGTCCAGAAGGAGTGCACGGCTCTTGCAGGGTAGCGGGACCGCTGTATCCCATCAGCCAATAACTTGGTTTCTGCAAGAAGCCATTGTTGAGAGAGACAGCATCTGCTGTATGTTTGTTTGGGGGTCTTCAGAGCTTGAAAATGGTTCATCACCATATTTCACAGGTCCAGAGCACTTTCTGAGCCTTTTCTTGTGTAGGCAGGTGATGCCTTGATACTGTGATGATTGGCCCTACAGAAACACTACTCAGAGAGGGAGGTGCTACCATCAAACAGTGTAATGGGGCGTTCCTCTGTTAGAGAGAGATGTATAGGCTGGTGTAATTGCAGAAAAAGAAATGTTGGAGTGAAAAATAGGTAGGTAGGTAGGTAGGTAGAGAGAGAGAGAGAGAGAGAGAGAGATATAGCAGTGTTCCACCATCTATCTTCCTCCTATTTGCCACACTGGCTGGCCAGCATCACCTTGCCAAGATCTGTCCTCTTCTCACAGCCAAGTACCTATTGACAGGGCCAGGAGAAGGAGCACAACTGGTTCATTAGGTCTTTCTGGCTTGAACCTGTGCTTCCTTGTAAGTACAGAGACTTCAGGGTTCATAGTTCAGGACACAGATTCTCCTTGAGAAGCTGAGTCTTCACTGCTTGGGTTGGCCTGTATGTCCTGCAATGCAATGAGAAGAGCCTCTAGGGGTTACAGGGTCTCATAGGAGGCACAAGGGTTGGAGTAGATCTATCTGGGAAGCTGGATCATTAGATGAGAACAAGGACAGCAAGTACTCAATCTGGCCACAGTTGTAAAGGATAAC
>NW_010517438.1:0-3865 GCF_000687285.1 Phaethon lepturus
CGGCGGACGGGATGCGACACCCCGTCACCGTATTTTCATGGTGCTTGCGTGCTGCGGTTCCCCAGGCAGCCGGCTGCTTGGACAACTGCCGAATGATACGGGTGCTCTTCAATTTCTCAGCTAAATTGAGAGACTTGTTTGTTTTGCAGCAAACCAGATAAAAAGGAGGGAAGACATTAAGAAATGCAGCCTTTAACAAGTCACGCTCTCCCTCTCTCTTCTCCTCAACGTGGAGGAATTTCCAAGGAGAAACCGTTGCAGTATTATTTGCCTTTGTTTTTGGGAAGAAAAGCAAGCTGATTAAAAGCAAACATAAATCAAGAGCTTTGGGTCCCAGAGGCTGCCTTGCAGGAGTTCAAAGGAAAAAAGGAATAAAAATCTGGAAGCGTTAGAGCAAGACATTTAAGCTTTGAAGATCACATCCGTTATGGATGAATTAAAACACACAATAATTAGCACTGAAAGCTACAATACCTGAAAAGATGGGGAAAACTGGTTTCTTCGTGCTCATCAAGTCCTTCCAAGGATGCTTGTGCCAGGCTGGGTTTATGGTCCAGGCGCTCGCATCGTCGCCGGCAGCGTCTGTGCGTCGTGGCTGAGCCGCACCAGCTCAGGGTTATCGTCGGGAAAAACGCTGCCATTTGCATTGCTCGGGAACACAGCCCACCCCGGGACCCCCCGCCTGGGCGGGCACGGGGACAGCAGCGCTCTGCGCTCCCCCCGGCGCCTGCGCTAAGCCCCGAGATGATGCGACCTGGAGGTGGAGATAAGGTGGGAGAACAAAACTCCTCCATGAGCGTTGGGAGGCACCTGAAGCTTATCTCCTCTGCGCCTGCCAGCTGAAGATTATAGGCTTTTCTTTTCTTCTTCCCAGTGGCAAGGAAAAAAAGAAAAATAGGGAAAAAAACCATCCTGCATGCAAAACTTGAGCCTCAAGTAAATATCACGGCTATGTTATCCCATTAAAAGAGCGTTTAGCGTCAAGCTGCCAACACCCTGGGCCTTGCGATGCTGGGCTCTGACTGCGGTGAGCTGCGGCTGGCTCCTACCTCCTTGGCAAACCGGTTCCTCTTAGTGCAGAGCTTTTTTCAGCAGAGCCACTTGGCTTCAGACCTGCCCAGGAGTTAATTTGCTTGAAAATCAGCAAATTAGATTATCTAGCCCTGTAGATCAGGGGTGATGGGCATGGCGTGGGGTCCCAGCTTTTCGAGGGTCTCACCTTCCCCTTTGGAGTGGGGTCAGGCTCTCCCTGCTGCGCTCCTCCTGATGCGGAGCTGGGAAGGGGGCTTTTGAGCTACTGATTTCTGTCCTACTTCTGCAGAAAAGGGATGGCCGGACCATTGTGCTCCGATAGTCCTCCGAGAGCAGTGAATCGACCGAATCTCCAGCAGATGAATTGGGAAGGAACCACTTTCCTGCGTGCACACACACAACCTCAGCAGCGATAAGGATGTTCAGCGGGAAGGAAAAAACCAGGCAGATTCCTATCAAATAATGTGTTACCATATAAACGATTCTCAGCAGCGTGGAGGCTGAGTTGGGCTCTGTGGTGCTTCAAGAGGGAAGTTCAGAACTGACTATGTAAAGAAAAGCCATAAAACTGTGTTTGCACTGCAACAAAGTGAACCAGGCTTGGTTTTTTTCGGTGGAGGAGGTAAAATTAGCCCAGGCAGCCCCAAGCTGCCACTCCCCGGCCCCCAAGAGCCACTCCACCGGTGGGCAGCGCTGAGGGGTGGGCTGTGCTGGGTGGCTGCTCCGGCTCAGGTTTTGCAAACTGGATTTGCGGATGCAGAGCAACATCATTCATTGTCCTCGGTGGGGTGGCAAGACCGGGCGGCATCTCGCCCATCTCCATCAAGAGAAATCCACCTCCATGGAGCTGGGCACATCCAACTTCAACATCCCCCACCCTTCACAGCCACCTCTCCTGCTGCTACTTTTCTTTTTGCATTTTCACAGCTTTTAGCCCAATTTGAGCAGATCGAGGCTGACCCAGGCTAGCCCCTCCTGCCAAAACTTTTCATTCCTTTGGATGAGAAAGATGTGAGAAACCCTCATGACTGATGCCTCCAGCAGCGTGTTTCAGACCCTTCCTTGCTCAGGAGGGCAGCTGTGCTTTGGCTGCTGGAGGAGCACAGAGAAGGGCGACGGAGCAGGTAACCTGCAGCCGGCAAAGCTTTGCTGTTACATTTAAAAAGCCCTGGAGCAAGCCTTTTCACTCTGGACCATGTATTTAAAAAGCATTTTCACCCTGGACCATTTAATGGCTCCAGATGTTCCCATCGGCAGAGCCAGGGTAGTCGCAGGGACACTATTTGCAAGGTCCCTGCCTGGTGTATGCAGCAAAGCTTTCCCCAGGGAGGGGGTGACATCCCACCAGGGATGGGGACCCTCAGGAAAGGTTGCACCCCACTTTTTCGCTCCTGAGCAGCCACCCCACTGCCAGCTCTAAGTGTCCCCATTGCCACTAGATGTCAGTGAAGACTGGAACTGGGGTTTTGCCTGGGAAGGGCTGATCCTGGCAGCAATGCTGGGGAAGCAAAAGCAGGGTACTTGGGTATGGGCATCCCACTGTACCCCTCTCTGCAAGGCTTGGGGACACCTAGCATGACCTGCCACCTCCGAACCTTGCAGCCAAGGGTGTCAGGAGTCCTGATTCCCCATCCCCGGCGCTGAGCAGACAGCATCCTTCAGCTGAGCTGGCAACTGCTCCTCATTAGGCGATAAGCAGCATGTGAAAACAGCAAGGGAAAGAAATCAGGCAGTTTCTCTGATGGATGTGCTACAAGCAGCTTGTTAGTGTGCAAGGAGGGGTGGGACGTGGGGTTTCCAAGGGAGCTGCGTGGACTGTCCCGCAGGCTGGCATGGGGCAAGCTGTGGGGTCAGCTGTACCCTGAGCGTGGGCTCTGCACCGTCCCCAAAGCCCTGTGACCAGCAATAATGCATCAGCTATTTAACATCCCCCTAAAAACATCCTCCCCTTCCCGAGTCTTGCCAGATCCTTGGCTTTCCCGTTGGCAGCAGCCACGAGCGTGAAGGGCTATTTCGGTTTCCTCACTGGGGATGGGCTGCGTCGCAGCCCCGAGCCGAGCTGGGATGCTCCCAGGGCAGAGGGCAGCCCCCGACCTGGCTCCTCCGACCGAGCTGAACCTGCATCTTCCGTCTCCAGAGGTCCAGACTGGGAGCCTTGCTGCTGCCCCCGCGTCGCGACGTCCACACGGGAGTAGCTCCCCTCTCCAGCAAGCTGGGCTCACAGCATCAAAACGTAACAAATAAATAACAAATGTCTTATTTCCGTGGGAAGTGAGGAATAGGGATGTTACCGAGCCGAGCAGAGCAATCTGATCTTGCATTTATTGAATTATGACACATTGGCTTCTGCCTCCAAATGAGAAGCGATTTCCCACCACCAGTGGACGATTATTTAGGCAGACTTTGAATAGCTCCCCAGCTTCTCACACCAAAACCCATCAAGACCAACTGTTTTCCCTGCAAATATCCCCTGGAATTACCATTTTCTAGTGAAAAAAGCACTTTACATCAAGTTGCCAACTACCTCTAGTTGCGGGTTGGAGGTTCATAGGTACTAAATACTACAGGAGGGTAAAAACCTCACTCTCCTGCCAACCTTCCTCAATGCATATTTGTTTACAGAGTCCTGACACGCAGCTGCTACGCACCCCATCCCTCATATATATAAGAATTGCCATTTCCAATCCCATTTCTATTCTTACAAATGTTTTCCAAGATCCAGAGAGCTGCAGAGGACAGTCCCTGCTCTGCAGGACCAACACCCAGAAATCAACCCAGAAGTCCACATTGGTTATAAGATGCTTTTCACAACAAAATAGTATGGGGTTGGGTT
>NW_010517439.1:0-5893 GCF_000687285.1 Phaethon lepturus
CTTTTTGAACCATGGGAAGCAGCCGGGCAGCTCCTAGCAAGCCATCCGCTTGGAGGGAGGCATCACAAAGTTTGGGGCCCTCGTTTCAGCACAGACTCCTCCAAAACCACAGGGAAGCCCGGCATGTGCAGAAGCTCGGCATGAGCAGGCTGAATGTTGAAGTGCAGGACTACAGGCTTCCTCTGTGCTGGAGCTGAATCATCTATAACCCAATCTGATGGACATAACCAGTTTAAGCATAGCTAAGCCTTGTCCAAGTTAGCCATCAGTTTAAAACCCCCAATCCCTCCAGCTCTATTTCCATACCGCTGCCGTTATCAGCTTTCCATTGCAATGCTCCCAAGTGACTCAACAGGCTTTTGCAGAGGCTTTAGGAGATCACTGAAAGCTACCAGCGGGCCGTGCTGAGCCAGCCCCAACCCATGCGCTGAAATTTCAACACCGTCACTCAACCGAGTCAGGACGTTCTTTTCCTCTCGCAGATAATTAATGACAACAGGTACCTGGGCAAGACTCATGCAAAAAGAATTTTGGGATTGGGCAGGAAGATGGGAAGTGAACTGCAGGTCTGAAATGCTTCCAACAAACACCATTTATCCCTGTGTTGCGTGAAGCCGGTGTGTGTGCTTCACATCTCTGGCTAGGAGCTCCTGCTGTCCTCCCCACCACAGAGCCACCTGTCGAGGAGGACACAGGGACTTGGGGAGGGACCACTGCTCCCCCCAACATGTCCCAGAGAAGAAAGCGCGGCACTCTCCTTTCGACCGCGGAGCACACCCGGCCAATTCACCCAAATCTGCAGCAGAAGGCCAATGCAATAAATAGCGGGACACAGTCCCAGAGCTGAGGTGACAGGATCCAGCTATACCACAAGCCAGTGGCTCTGCCAACCCCCACAACTTTGCTTGTTGGTCTGTCGGTGCGCTCAGCCCCAAGGACATACTCAGCACGCCTGAAAAAAACATGCCCCCACCTAGCAGCCAGCCTGCTTTCTGCAGCCCAGTGCCATGCTCTCCCTGCTTGCGATTCCTGCCGTCATATGGGTATAGTTTTCAAAATATGAAACCTCCTGAGAGTGCCCCTTTCTGCACGACCAGCCAGGAGGGTGTTGAGGGGAGTCAGGGGTGTGCCTAGGGCCACGACACCTTAGAAGTGCGAACAGCAGTGGGTTTAGATGGCTGCCATCAAGTCCGAAAGAAGTTAGGGCTCCTGATCCTGATGGAGTCTCTCAGCCACGTTATCTTAATTTTAAGCGGCCAGTTGGAGACGCCACCCGTTACCCAAGTCTGCAGCTGGACACGCCTCTCCCAGCTTACCCATGGTCCTGCAGGAGCCTGCACGCTGCCCTCTCTCTACGTGATGCTCCAGCGCTTTATGGCTTCCTGAGCCAAAAGGGCCCCCGACTTCTCCACTCTGCCTTTCCACCGCAGGGAGAGTGGGAGCTGGATGCCCTCCTTGTGCCCCTGGCAGCGGGGACCAAGTCAGCAGCTCTCCTCAAGGAAATGTCATCATCTTCACCTTGCCCTCTGAGGACCACAAGCTCAGAGGAGCTGAGCTGGCCTTCTACAGTAGCTTTGGGGATGCCAGGCAGAGGGGTTTGACTGCTGCTGCAGCGGTCCTGGCTCTTCTATGAGCCATCAGACTGATGTGTGTGGGGGCAAGGGATGATGAGCAAACATCTTAGGGAGGAGAAAAGCCACCCTGTCAGAAGAAGACTATCATTTGGGGAGGGGGGAAAAAAAGCAGGAGCAGCAAAGGTATTCCCTTTTCCCATTTCTTCAGGTCCTCCTGTAATGTCAGAGCCTTCTGAGATCTCTACCTCCCTCAACTTTCTGTGAGGAGACTTTGAAGGCTATTTCAAGCACGTTGTAAATAGGGGCATAATGTTACTCCAGGGCTAAGCAGAGGTGTGAGATGACAGCTTTGTATGAGCGAGATGGTTATAAACAGAAAGCCAGGGAGAATTTGTCGTATTGCCTCCACATTACAGTTGTTTGCAAAGAACAAATCCTACGTGATCCCCCCCGGTGCCGGCAGCGCGATGGCTAACCTCAGCCATCTTCTCCTCCAGCAGCTCCCTTCAGCTACGAAAGTGGATGAACAAACCTTGAATTCTGCTTAGTTCAGCCCAAGTAGGTTTGAAATGCAAACTCCTTCCGATGCCGATGGACATTTTTGGTCAGGCTAGAATTTTCTAGACTTGGTTTATAGGCATACTCCAGTTTTGTCCTCCTTTAGCCTCTCTGTCAGGATGCTTAAAAATCTGAGACCACCATCCTACCTACCTACCACCTATCCCACTCATCAGAGAAGTTGTGGCTTCTTGTTCTCCATCGATGTTAACCTGCTGCCTGATCTCTCCTTTGGGACAGGGACGCTCCCCTGTTTGCACAGCATGCCGCCGCTTGCTCTCCAGCTGGAATTTTTTCACCGCTGTGTAATACAAACAAATAACGAGCAGCTCACGCTGGGTGGCTGAACTGTACTGAAGAGGGATTTCAGACTGATCAATCCAGTCTCCCTCATGCACCATAGCAGCATATCGGTGCTAATAAAGCTTTCCTCTCCTCCTAGCTCATCCTGCCCACAGTGCAAGTGATTTGGGGAAAAAAACTACATTCGTCATGAAGTTTATGCATTGGCAGCACCTAAAAGATGTAAAACTGCTGCTCGTTCCATTTCTTCTCCCTGCAAAGTACCTTTTCAGATGGACAGGGTACATCAGAAGCTCTGAAGTAACAAGCAATTAGTTTCTGTTTAATAGTTCGACATTCGTACTTTATGCCTCTAGAGCAGCTTTCATCCTAGAGCATCAAAGCATTTCAAGAACACTCAGGAAAGTCTCGCAGCACCTGTGAAGGAAGGGGAAGCGCATACCCACATGCAAGAGCAATTTTACAAATGGAGAAACTAAGACAAGCCCCAGCAACCTTAGCAGGGGCAACGCTTCACTCCAGTGGCAAGGCCAAGAGAGAACCCATAAGGCTTGACACTTGATGCCACTGCCATTGTCTTTCTTTTTCAGCAGTTTTATTAGCAGCCAATACATTCGGTGATCCTGCTATTTCCCTCCAAAGGATCATTCCTCCCTTTCAAAATAATCCCCTCTTCCTTCAGAGCAGATAATCTACACCATATACCATAAGCCAGTTATGCTGGTTGAGGGGCAAGCATCACACTGGGCACTTTACGTAGGAGAGAAACAGAAATTCCAGGCTCAGCAGAACTGATGGTCTCCAGCTTGTGGTTTGCAGACCTCTTGCAGACCCTGTGGAAGAGGTCTGCGAAGGGCAATTAAGAAAAGCAAGCTTAACACCAGCCTGCTTAAATTTCTAATCAGGGGTCTGTGTCTTTACAGGAAAAGCACTGGGGTCGCGCCCTTAAAAAAAAAAAAACCCACAACCAAAAAAAAACCAACCAAAAAAATCCCACACCAAACCTAAACCAAAACACCCCCACACACTGGCTGACCACTATTGCCCAAGCCACAAGTTCAACTCCTCTAGCTGAAAATAACCTCCAAGCACAATGGTATGAGACGAAACAAAGTCTGCCTGAATTGCATCCTGTTTGCCTCACCCTCTGAAAGACATCATGTATTATTGCCTAGAAAGGGTTTCTCCTGGTAGGTGTGCTTGTATCAAGTGTCAGATGTATTCAGATTGTTAAACTACTTGTAGATTGTGCTGGTTTAGGCTTTTGGGTTTTTTTACTGTCTGTTTACTGTTTGTTACTGTCTGAGGAAAGTGGTGAGCAGACAGCTAGGGGTTGCGACCGTTCTGAAGCTAACCCATAATACCATATAGGTTATATATCGTTAAGCTCTCACAGTCCCATGCTAATAGTACCTTGCCGGTAAAAACAAACCAAAACAACCCCAAAGTCTCTCTCTCTACAAATGCCAGATTTAGCAGTCCCGTTTACTGGCTGTGTACTACCTGCGGCTAAAGACTAAAAATTTCAGCAACTGTTTTACGTAGCACTTTGGGTAAGCGCAGGCACTTCGGTGGGCAACAGCATTGGCACAGCTCTACCTGTTCTTGACACTGTTTCTGGAAACAACATCACCAGCTTAACTATGGTCTCTCCCCAGAGAATTCGGCTGCACGATAAATAAAGAACAGCTGATCCCGCCGTGTCACCATCTCCTGCGGTAAGAGGCTTCCTGGGTACCTAGTGGGAGTTCTGCTAAGCTTTTAAGCCCATTGGCAACGTGGGGAACAGTCTGTAGCTCCAAAGCCAAGAGGCTCGAAGTAATAATCCGATTTCAAAGCTCCTCCTCCTCTCCAGCCAAAGGCAGCAAGGGAAGATGAGATCAGACTGTAGATGCTCTTCATTTTAGGTCTGGCCATTGCGCTCATCTGCTCAGCATGAGCACAGGGGAGGGAAAGGATGAGCGCCAAAATCTGGAATGGATTGCTTAGCTGAAGTTTCTGCAAAGATTTCAAGACTTACTGCGAAAATAATTTTTTTAAGGGGATTTTTGCTGCTCTCCATATAGCCAGACTGGCTCATCTAAGCCAACGTCCACTTTTCTAGTTCATGCCGACCGGCCAAAACTCCTGGGGGATTTACTCCCTGCCATCACGCACTGCCGAGGCAGCATGGCATTTCCAGCTATGCAGCTGGCTTGCGCTCACGCCACGAAACCTCTCCTGTAACGCAGCGGTGCTCCAGCCTCTACATCGCTCCCCGCCTCCAGCACGTTATTAGCTGCCAGTTGATAAGCAAGTCATGAAAAAAACTGTCTTCACGGGCTTCAAAATAAACAGAAAGCCCAGATCACCCCTTAAGGGCTCAGGTGATTCCCTTACAGCCCTTTTGCCCCTCTAACGAAAACGACGGCCTGGCTTTTGAACATGGGAAAAAAGGTCCCTGCTCACCCTTGCCTGAAAAAGCGGGATGAAACGGTAAAATGCATTACGATAAAAAAAGGCTGTCAAGCCTTGCTTTCCCCTTTAATCTGATCTCCCCGGCCAGCCATTCTTCTGCTTCCCCTTCGGATGCTGTGCGGAGCACAGCCCAGAGCGTACCCACCACAAACAAACCCTGGCTGGCGACTCAGCGGGGAGATCAGCCTTAAAGCGCTATCGGCACTAAAAACTCTTCCTCCTCGCTCGGGGTCAGACAAAAGAAAAGCCGCCGAGAGGGCCTGCAGCCACACACAGGTACCCCACTGGTTTCTACCACTGCGCGTGGCCAAGATGGAAGGTGAATTCCACCGCAGTGCTACGCTGAAATCCAGATTCCAGCATTTTTTACTATTAATTTAGCAAAGAAGAATTTGCAAAAGTATGAAATAGCTGCCTAACAATATCAGCCCTGATGATGCAGCCAGCCAGCTGCTTGGTCGTGTGAACTGCCTGTTTGCAACAGGCTTAGTCTCAAGCCTAAGAATAAGTTTTAAAAACACGTATCTACTCCACAACATAACGGTTTGTGGAACCATAACTAATAAGTCTCTTTTGTACTCTTAGATAACTGTCTGCACTATTCTGGATAGCCAAAAGCATCACCTTGCTTATCTGTCAGATTCTCCGAGCCCGTTTCAAGCTTAAACAGTCCAGACATACTTCAATATAAAAATTAGCGGCTTTTATACAATGCTTATTTTTATAAGAAACACAGATGCTACCACCCTAATGAGAGATATATGCACTAAGGGATAGGCTTATCATAGGAAATGGTGTTTCAAGCCTGTCGACTATTCTAATGTGAGTCACAGTTCCTTACACCCCTGGCTTCATAGCACATGTCACCGCAGGATCCAATGTCAAAATAAATACAAGATGTTAACTTAACTCTCCCAGTACTCATACCCTACCTTCAGCCCTGTCCAAAAAAAAAAAAAAAAAAAAAAAAAAAAAAAAAAAATTATTTTTCCAACACACGA
>NW_010517439.1:6043-19066 GCF_000687285.1 Phaethon lepturus
CGCTGAGCTGTCATCTTCCACAGGATGCTAGTAAAAACCCAGAGAGGACCCAAGGAGGTTGCCTGGTGACCGAGGCGGCTGCTCTCAGGGCTGGGAGCAGCCGGGAGACGAGCCAGGAGCCCCACGGGAATCCCTGTCCCCTCCCCGCAGCCGGGGAAAGACAGAAGGGAGAAGGGTCTGCTCAGAAAAACAAAAGCAAAAAGCTGGCAGTCCCAGGGGTTTTAGGCTGAGTAAAGTGTAAAATCTCAGGAGGTGCTTCCTGCGACATATTGCGAGTAACTCAAAAAAAAAAGTGTCACCGGTGCAACTGTCCTGGCCCCTTGGCCAGAGGTGGCCATGAACCACCACCGCCACCCGCGTCTGGAAGGAGCTCAGCTCACGTGTGCGTTTGCCAAGGGAAGCGATACAAAGCCCTTTGTGTGCTTAGGAGACTGACGCTCCACGTTTTACTCCGCATCTGGCAGTGCTGCTCCGTAAAAGAGGTGATGGAGTGCTTGTAGCTCTCCTTCCAGCGCACAGGATGAATATCTTCTTCAACACATACGCCATACAGGAATTCTTCTTTAGGTTAATTTAATGTCGTCTTTATAGCCAGTAAATTTGCAGACTGCTGCAAACACTTAACTATTATTGTGTAACTAGCCATATCTGCCAGAAACAGCAAATTATTATTAATGTTAATTACTATTATGATGTTGTTCATAAATATTTATGCTAACTACTCTCTTAAAACACATATTATAAGCAGCATCGTAATTTGAGAGAAGGGCAGTAAACTTTCTCCCAGACACAGAGGAAACCAGGTCTATTGCTGTAACACTTATTCTACAGACATTAGCTGGATACCTTTTTCTCCTAAATTACTTCCTGCCATCCAGAATATGAAAAAAAGAAAAAACAAACCCAAACTTGTATCTTTACGTTTTAAAAAACAAAACAAAGGTCTGTTACATCTTGTAAACTGTAATAGCCAGCTTTGTTTCTGCAATTCAGTGCAGAAGTGATGAGACTGGATTATCCAAAGATCCGCACAAAACGCTTTGGTTGGATGAAATGGCTGATCTGCCTGAAGTGGGGGGGAAAAAATACAGTAACACATAATTATATAACCAGCTTGTAAAAGTGTTATTAGTAGAGCATGGGATCAGGAAAGCCCTGGCTTTTATTCTCACTTCATGCATTCAGTGATGAGAGCTAAATCTCTGTTTCTCTCTCCTCCCCCACATAAAAGTTAGATAATCTTTAGCCAACCCTGTAAAACACTTGCAATCTTTGAGTAAAAGCAAGGCTGAGGTTAATGTACTGCTACTTCTCTAACGTTCAGATGCTATGTTCTACCTTGATAACAGAAGAAAACTGGAAAAAAAAATCCTCTGCTGTTCTGATAAGGTAGCTCGAGGACTCAGGGGTAAACTCTGAAGTTCAGCATTTTAGTTTGAAAGGACATTTCTAAACACTGGCTACTGGAACTCAGATCTTCAGATCTTGACTAAGTGATAAAATGCAATAAAAAAGAGCTTTGCCAGAAGGTATCTCTTTCCTTCAAAGAAGGAATGGAAACATTAGCCATTCTGTACATTAACTAAGCATAGCAAAAAACCCATACATGGACATTGTTCTCAGTTATCCACAACTGGATGTCTCTGGAAATCTTTCCTCAGGACTACAGTTTTGCTCCTCCTTTCTCAGGAACGACAGAGGCGAATCCAAGCAGGAGAAAAATTAAACTGGTGGCAACGGACCTTGAAGGTCTGACAATGACCTGCAGCGCTAAGGTCTTCAAAACCGCTTTCATTTGCCAGAACATAAATTAGATTCCTCACTAGGTATGGCACTGGGGTTAATGGGAGCTTTATAAAGCCTTCTTTGAACATACAGATTATCCTTTTCAAAAAAGACTAATCTTGTGGTTTAAAGTACAGTACTGGGAGCCAGGAAACCTATTCCCAGCTCTGTCAGGCTGGGTGACTTCAGGCAACCCGCTTGACTATTCTCTGCACTTTTTCAATACACACAAAATAGAGACAAACACTTAAACCTCCCATGAGGCTTAATATTTGTGAGACAACGAGAACCAGCTTAACTATTCGCAGATCCCTTGAAGCAGAAGAGGATGGCAGACCCTCTTATACGCAGGCTTGCTCAATCCTCTCCAAACAGTAAGTCCCACAGATAGCAGCAAGGACACCTGCACCAGGCATTTCATAAAGGCAAGAATCCTGAATTACAACATTACCAATTACATTTTTTTCAAGCAGGGAAGGAAATGTCTCATCCTGTCCAGCATTTCTGTCCAAAGGAGGTGCTCAAAAGGAACAAAACTGAGGAACTAAGAAAAATTTAAGTTTAGGGAAAGCCATGCTGGCTAGGCAACTCTCAAAGAACAGCTTTCCTCTGCAGGACCAGATTTTGCTGCAAGAATGTTAAGAACAACTTAAAGACCACAAAATAAATTAAATATAAAAAATAATCAAGCATTTCAAAGGTAAAATACATAAAACTACCAAAAGTGCAAGATGACACAGAAAATCCAGCACCGGGAACAAGAATCACTGTTTTCCTTCCAAGAACAAAGTCATCCTAGACATCTCCACTGTGACAAGTGAGTGTCCTCTCAGAACATACCTGCCATTCCTCACAAACTGTCATAATTACATACTCTTCATACTTTGGTTTCCATATATTAATCTCCTGCAAACTTTTAAATGAGTATAAAACATTTGGGTATAATCCATGATTTCCAAACCCCCTTAAAAGAGGGCACGCAGAGCCTTATTTGTGCTATGTGCTACAACATTTCAAAGACACATCTTTCAAGGCTGAGGCATGGCTCTTTTCTGCACACCCCAACATTTTGATCGATGCATTCACATGCTGCTACTGTTTAAAACACATACTTGCCCATGAGCACGGGTGACTGACCTGGTCACTCCCAGAGAATTCAGTCCCACCAAGTTGATGAGTGGTAACATTTCCTGTGACTCAGTCTCACCAATAAACCTTTAGCAAGAAGAGCTCCAAAGACTGTTTCCCAACTCATTCCCTTCTAGCATGCAGAAATCTCAGGAAGTCATTTTAACTCAATAACCTCCATGCCACTTCCACCCAGTAGAAACAGAAGAAGAAAAAGCAAGCAAACAAAAAAAATCACATCCTACTCCACAGACTATGAAATTTGCTTATTCCAGGGTTTCTCACACAGAAGAAAGTTATCCAACCACAGCAACATAATGTCACTTCCTTTTCCTCCAAAATAAGTTTTTTGTTGAAAAAAATTCTACCTATGCATTTTCTGTGGGCAGCCTCAGTCAATGCAGGAGTACATCCACAGCCAGCAATCAAGGAACAGCACGCAGGACTACCTTTGTATTGATTTCTACCTGGGGTGCAAAGTTAGGAACTTGCTTTTTTCCACCCATCTGTCCATTGATCTGAGAAGGAAGAAAAATATCCAAAAAAGCCCAGACTCACTTTCATATAAACCGAGATATCATAATTATTTTTCAAATAAAAAGCAAACGATTATATTCTCCTAACAGCACTTGCAAAAAAGAGCTAGAGCAGTTTGATCCATTGCTATTCATTCCTTCAAACACACACCCAATCTTCCAGTCACTCCGTGTTTATTGGCTATATGGACGGTAAAGCAGCGAGGAGCACTAAAGGATTAATTCTCACAATAGCGGGAAGCGGGAGTCCCGGCTCTTGCGGGGGTGAGTGGGGAAGAAGGGAGAGAGATGAGCTTGTAGGCTGCATCCCTGGTCTTTGGACTTCCTTGCCATGATTTTGCCTTCTGCCTAAAGCTATCTTAAAAGGGACCTACCACAGAAAGGGTGCCCCAATGACTTAAATGTAAAAGGTGTTATACGAATTTTGTTTTAAACTTGCAAAGACTACGAGAAGGGGTTATATGTGAGATAAATGCAAGGCATGGCTCAGTGGGGAAGGGAATAGCTGAGCCACAAACAGTTCGTACTCTGTTTGTTGGGAGTCATGCAGTAGCTGAATAGATTTATGATTCAGATGTTTTAGTGTTGGTTATCAGTGATTAGCTTAAACTCTTAGAAAAACAGAGAGAGGGAAAGATTAAGCTTTTGTCTGCCCCAGCCCTCATCCTTCCTTCGCCTGGCAGCGGAGGTTACTGATTGTTTGTCCCTTTTTTAACATCAGAATGGCTCCAAGCCCTACTCACTACAGAAGATCACATTGCCAATATAATCATGAACATTAGATTCAACAACTAATCATTGGAGTGCAACATCATTTATTCAGGTACAGCCTACGCAAGTATATTTGTAAGATTTGGTTATATGGGAACTTTTAAGTGGCGGGGGGGTTCCAACCATAGAGATCATTTGGGACACAGAAAGGGCTGACAAAGAGGGATCGGTTTTGTTAACTTTATCTTCAATCTCTGGCTCAGTAGCATATACACAAGAGGACTTCATGCATCTTTATGGCATTTAACCTCACAACCACCATGTGGGCTTCTCACAGTTAAGCTAAGTGACTTGCCCAAGATCACACAGGAAGCCAAATCCAGAGCACTAAAACCCAACATAACAACTCCCAGACTAGACCTCTGACCATTGCAGCATTAATCCATTTCTAATTTAGTTTAATTGAACTTAACACTCAGCTAGTAGATTTATTCCAGCCCAGAATTACATGGTATGGATATATACATTAGAGGAAGAGATTCAGACTTGCCTGTGAATCGCATCCCTACGTGTAAATCTAATGACGCAACCTTAAGAACAGAGTCACTCTCAGCACCTCCACAACCGGGGGACCTGAAATGCTGCTGACCTTCAAAACCACACTGCAGCTAAATTCTGTGGTTGTGGAGGACAGGGGAAGACAGACACTGATCCTGCCTCACTGCATCCACAGAATGATGTATATCTTCAGCTCAGACCAAGGTCCAACGTCCATATGGGAGCAACTGAACACAACGCCCCATTTTTCAAATGTTCGGAGCCCATAACCACCCCTTTTTGTTGAAACTGTAAGGGACTCTACACTTCTAGGGGAGAGAGAGGGAATCGGGGTAATCTAATAATCTGTAATGGTGATATAGCAGCTATAGGTTATACTGCTGTAAAAACACATCATGTTCCCTCATATTACCTTGGCTGTGGTTACAACACACTGCAACACGAGGACTTGCACAGGCAGGCACCCGATGGCAGATTCCTCTCTCACAGATCCAGCCAGGACCTCTCATCCAGGACAACTCTGGACAAACGCTTACATGCTGACCCAGCGTGCAGCACAAGCAGCAAACACGACGCGCTTGGTACGCCTCCAGCCTCACGCGTGCGTGTTCACTGCTCACAGAGTCTGTCTGTGTACAATCCAACACATCTGGAAGGCAAACAGGCTGCACATCTGGACATCAGTGGTGTGGCGGGTCCAACACAGAGAAGGAATATCAGGCTTTTTATGCAGAAGTTACACAGATCATCTGAGTGATTTCTATCCAAAAGCTCCCAGGAATAGAGGAGGCCCCAGGCTTCCCTGGACTGCTTCTTAAAATCCTACAGGGCTGCCTTCCTTGAGATGCTGCGCACGGTACGAGTGGATGAAGCTCCATTAACGTAAGACACTTTTAAACAGTGCAAACTAGAACTAAACTTGGAATTAACTGGACTGATGTAAAATTATACCCTAATGCACACAGAAATCAGATTAGAAGACAGATGGTAAAGAGGAGAAAAAAAGAAGAATGGGTTGGATATACATATGTGGATTTACATTCTGTGAGCTTGGCATACATCTTAGAAGCATTTTTTATTTCCAGCATAATAGAAAGTTGCCTGACAGTGCTGGTACACTAGATAAGGGGAAAAAAGAGCAGATGCTTTTGAAGGGCTTTGTAGCATGAATCTTTAGCAGAAATTTAGAGATCAAGGTGGGCAGGAGCACTGGAGGAAGGAAGCTCTTTCAGATATGGTGGAAGCATAAAAAGGGAGAAGCAAGAGGAAAAAGGAAATTTGGTGAAGGAAGAGTAACTGTCAGGGTCCAGATCGTAGGCAAAAGTGCAAGGGAAATGCTCAGCAGAGATGCAGCTTGGGCAGCAGCGTGCAGAACCCTGAAAGTAGAAGCAATACAGTGGAAGATGTCAAAAATTAATTAACAATAGTAGACATGCCAAAGAAAGGAATGTAAAACATCATTATACCTCTGTATAAATGCAAAGTGTATCTACACCTTGAACGCTACATGCAGTTCTGGTCCCCAGATTTGAGGAAAAAAAAAAAGAAAGAAGAACTGAAAAGCTGGAAGAGGGCAACAACAGTGATCAAATGCATGAAACAGTTTCTGCAGGAAAAACAATTATGCAAAACAATAAAAGACTATAAAACCAGAAATGGCATGGAGAATGAGTGCTCATAGTCCCTTCTGAAAAAAGAACGGACAGACATCAAATGAAATTATCAGGATAAAAACAAACAAAAGGAGACACTTCCATGCACAAGCAATAATTCATCTGCCTGTCTCTTTGCCATGGAATATTACGGATGCTAAACGTGTACACGGGTTCACAGAAGAAGTAGGCAAATTAACAGGAGGAGGAGGGGAAATCTAACAAGGGCTGGTAAAAAGCAAAAGCAAAAGGAAGTTTCTGAGTTGCAAATATGAGCCAGAGGCTGGGAGCACAGTCTAGGGAAGTATCATAGCTCGATTGCCCCGTTCTGACACTCTTCCCTGGGTATCCGCTGTACAAGAGACAGGATGCTGGGCTAGATGGACCTTTGATCTAAGCCTGGTCATCCACTTTTGTGTACAAGGCAGAAAAGGGTTTGTATTCCACACTGAATCAGGCTGGAGATAGTAAAATTCAAATAGGAAAGAACATGATTTAGATGGCAAATGCAGAAAACACTGCTTGCCTAAAGTTGAATGTCATAAAGGAGGGGAAATGTGGGTGTCCTAAAAAAAAAAAAAAAAAAAATCTTGTTACAGCATTAAAATGTAAAATTATTAGATGATGAAAATCAGAGATGAAACTTTTGATGGCAAGTATGTAGTACAGAAAACTGCATTTCAGACGTAGAAGGGAATACAGACTTGATCTCACATGACTTGGGATGTAAGAAGGAAGGCAAAAAAAGAGGGGATAAAAGAACAGTGTTGAAGAAGACTCCCAACATGTAAGAACTCCACTCTCCTCCAATGCCTCAAGCTATAAGCAGAGGCAAGAGGAAAGAGATGAAAATGCAGTTTGACACGCTCGTTCAACTTCAAGAGATGAATTTGAGACGAGGCAGTGAAGTTGATCACATAATTAAGGTACTGGACAGACACAGGGAGATCAGAGTTCATTTCCCAGCTGCACCGCAGACTTCCTTCGTGATGTTGGGCATTTCACTTTGTTGTTCCATAAAACTGAGAAAATATTTTCTTAATGCACAGGAAAGCTGTGAGGCTGAATTCTTTAAACATCTGAGATGCACCGCGGTCTGAAGAAGCACAGTTAGGATAGAAAACACCAAGCACTTGCATGCCAAAGACCACGTTTCACGGGCTGCTGGGACCAGATGCAGTGTGGGATGTTAACCACAGTGGCAGGGACAGGGGAAATAATTCCATCGCAGGAAATCAGCTGGAAATAAATCAGGGAAATTAAACCCGATAAGGGTGTGAGGGGAAGCAGTTCCATAGCCAGCCAAAATATAAGACACGGAAAGCGCGTTCGAAGAGCCGAAATCTTTGCAATGCCTCTGAAGAACAACGCCGCAAACTGTAGGAAGGAATCAGCATGACACTACAGGGGTGGGAGATAAATAGGATGATTGGCTATAACGTGCCAAGTACTGCAATATCTGTGTCTACATCCAAGATGCACTTAGTACTTAGAAATAAAGAAACAATGCTTAGCCTGACATTTTCAATGTTTTCTAGAGAAATTTCCCCTCCTGCAACCAGGAGTATAAACCTTAAATCATTTTAATATTAACTGTATCACTAAAGGAGATATAAACAGGCTCTGACTTGGGATACCAGCACCAGTGCAAAATCTACAGGAACCGCAATATGGGCTGTTTTGAGTCACTGAGACATTGCACTCAAATACTTAGGATACATTAATACCTTTAAAACTTATCTAAAGCTAAATTTGAAATTACTATAGCCAGGAAGAGCAGAAGCTTCCTCTGACTTTTAATCAATCATTTAAATTATACTTTAAAACATCCAAACCAAATATTTGCCAAGAGGTGTAAAACGACTCCCAGCCTGAACTGGCAGAAAACACAGAAGAGCCCAGAATAGACCTTACCGATAGGATAAATTGAGCCTCGACATGTGCGGAGCCCGGCTGCGAGCGGCAGAGAGTACGCGCTTCGTTTCGGTTTATTTCCTTCGCCCTGGATGAAATCTCACGGGTCCCCGCCTCCCCCTCCGCTCACCTGCAGCTCTGCAGCAGCTCCTGGGCATCACCGATGCCCAGGCACGGGGAGCTTTTAGAACTGAAAATCCTAAAACCCATCAGCCAGTGGAGTTTTCTTCGCTGCGTCGTTTTACAGGTGGATCAGCCTTTCTCTGCCCACCCCACAGTCACCCGTGGCAATGCAGCACAGGCTGCTGCCAAGACCGACCTACCGCCTGAGCGCAACCCTTCGCGCACACGGGAGCCCTGAGCTGCAAGCCAAAAAACTGACCTTCTTCTTCCAATTTCTGAATAAAAACCTTTATGTGAGAAGCTGAGATGTTGACTTCATAGAGCCGCGGAGGACCTGAGGATCAGAAACGAACCAGGCTGGTTGGCTAACTGCAGTAAATCAGTTTTAGGTGCAAAGCATCTCATTTAACACAATTTAATAGTAAACTGCATCATCAAACCAATTTTAAAAGTTTTAGTGCATTCTTCATTCATTTTTTTAAGCAAAAGCACTTTTAACACAGGTCATAAGCGAATAGTTTATTCTGTAAATGGGATGAAACAGTTATGATTTTGTAACATAGAACATTAAAACACACCCAAGTAAATGTCCATTATAGCTATGAATTGCTTAACCATGTACAGAAGAAAATACAGAATTGAATGTAAAGACTGGATTTGGCTGTAAATCCCCCGACCTTAGCAAGATCCAGAGATAATCCAACTTTTACTAACATAAAAGGCAAAAAACATTAAAATCATATTTAAATGATGATTTATTGCTTGCTTGTTTGAATTAAAAAGTGAAAATCTCCAACTTTAACAAAGCTGCTTAAACTTCCCAAAAGTTCGAGGGTAAGGGGTTGTCAAGATATGGTCGGAAGACCTTTCAAAGCGTGTCTCCAGAGCGAGAGGCTGCGCTGGCTACACCGAACGGATCAGTGCGCGGCAGCCGCCGAGAGCCGAACCCTGCAGGAGCCCTTGACAGGCGCCGGTAACAAGTGGTGCAAGAGCAGGCAGTGTAAAAACCCAGGGCAGCCTGCCACTGATGCCTGGAGTCACATAAAATTAATTTAAATTGGAAACAAACTGGCCCGGGTAGCACTTGCCCGAGTTTCAAACAACATTAAGAGCGAAGCGGCGTATGACGTATTTTGCTGGCAGCTCGATCATTAAAATTAAATAGGAAGTGGCAAAGCTGCAGGGCAGGCAATACCATGCGTTGGTGAATGAAAAGCGACGGCGAGCTTGCGAATTAGAGAGACTTGTAAACCTCTCTTTAGTACCTGGTAAAATGGCTCAACTGGGTAGTTATGAAAGTTAGATTAATGCCATACAGGAGGCACAGATTAGCATGGTATTTCCGTAAGAAAAACGGGCACCTCCATGTTTTCTATAAGGAGAGTCAAGACAGTTAAAGAAAAATTGGTAGATATAATTAATTTGAATTTTCAAACAGCCTTTGGTAATATTAATCACCGCAGCCTATTAGGGAAACTAGTCATGGGGTGAGAGGTAAACATCTGTCAATAGATTAAAGCTAATTTAGAAAAAACGAACAGCATGAATAAATGGCCAGTTTTCAAGAAGGTTAATGGGGGAAGTCCCAGGGGTGGATACTATGATCAACATTTAATATATTAAATGATCTGGAAAGGGGCATATACAACGTGAAATAGGAAAAAAAAATAATTGTTGACAACACTGCTCTATAGGTTAGTTAAAACTAGCAAGAATTAAAAAAATAAATTTGAAGGATCCACCCAAGTTACAGCAAACAAATTTTAGTGCACACGAGCGCAAGGTTATGCAAATTGGCAAGGAGAGTTTGAACTAATTGTAGACATGGATGGGTTCCACATCAATCGTTAACCATTCGAAGAAAGATCTAAGTGCCCTCATGGACAGTGCAGGGAAAACATCTGCTTAGTGTCCAGTCATTGTCAAAACCACAAACCAGATGTGTGGCTTTGTATTAGAGAGAGATAAAGAATAATATGGAAAACACAATTTCAGTCTCAAATTTGGAGTTCAACCTGTTTGTCTATGTAACAAAACAAAATATCAGAAACTTAAGGGTCCAGAAAGAGTTGACAAAAATTAGAGCTCCAGAAAGATGCTCATCTAAGAACTCAGTTACAAAACACACACATTACAACAGACTCGTTGAGCCTTAGTTTGCATGATTTTGGACAGCCTACAATCCATAAAAAAGTTTGCTGAATAAGAACTCTAATGATTTTCAAATTTCTGGGCTACACTCAAGGGGCGATAAGTAAGAGGTGAAACGATCCAAGCGTATGACACATAAAGCAGGCAGAGAAAGCCATCTGGATGCACTTATTCTCCATTCCCATCCTCTTTTTCTCTCAATAAGACAGGAGCAAGGAGTTGTCCAACTAAATAAAAAACAATAGATTTAGAAGTGATGAAAGAAAATACTGCTGCACCCATACAGACAGAACTAACCCACAGAACTCTTCTCTGCAAGGTATTTATTGAAGCAATAATCCTAATAAGATTAGAAACCACAAAACATCAACAATGTCAGCAATTGGCGTCAAGAGATTTCTGCAGTTTTCCCACTTGTCTTTGCAGGATTTCACTCTTTCTCCCAAGGTATCTAATATTAGGCATGACTCAGGACAAGAAACAAGAAAAAGCCAGGCCAGTGGCCTCATCCAGAACCTTCTCAGAAGGTTCAATGCAAGGAGAGGGACAAACCCTGGACATGAAAGTAGCTCAAAATGAAAGAAGGAAATGGAGAAGACATGATTTTAACTGCATCGTGTAAGTTGCATTCAAGGAAATGATGGTTTAAGTCACCACACGAATAGCTGAAACAAAATGCTAAGAAACAGAGCTTTTCAATGTCTAAAACCTTCAGCCTTCTCTGAAAAGTGGCAGGAGGCGATATTAACTCTACAGTTACTATCACCGACTCTTCCATCCAAACCAAATAGGAAGGCTTTTTTTGCCCAGGTCTTGCCCACACCTGCGTATCCATTCAGAGTAGAGCGAGGACTTAAAAGTAGAATAGTTGTTGCTGAATTGCACGAACAGAACTTGGAGTGGACGTTGTGATGCTGAAGGGGAGAAGGGCTGCACATCTGCCCTGCAGGTCACATAACGTGGCCCACATCACGTCATTTTAGGCAAAGAGAAAGGTGGGTGTGAGGTACCAAGCTGATGGCCATCTACCACTGAAGAAAAAAAACGGTATTTGAGGAAATGTCAATCTTTTCTCCCTGTTGGTAAGGGAAAACATCAAAAACTGACCACTGCACACAGTCAGCCAGCCTCCAGAGCGCTGACTTACATAGCAAGATCATTGTATATTCGCCATGTAATTCCTTCTCATACCTTCCAGTAAATCCTGAGTCATTTGTTTAGTACTTAGCCCAAGTCTGCCAAAGGAATGCATGTCTGAAGCATCCCCACTCTCCTACTTTGTCAGATAATCCCAATGGTGGTTACTGAGATGAACCCACTACTGATTCATGATACTAACCAACCCCTGCTTTCCAATTCACTTTATTGAGGATAAAATTCAGAGACACAAAAGACATACGTGATCCTCTTTCTAACCCTGGACCATTCAGAGGATATTCTCTGCCACCCTCCAGTGTATTTGTCTAGTGTAAATGTTTCAAGAGCAGAGCTTCCTATTCCTCCTTAGGAGCCCTTCCTTGTGCTGAGAATCCATTTTCTCCTCCTCCTTTTTTCTATAATTTCTATCACCCAATTTCCTCGGCTCCCTTGGTGTCTGTATCCTTTAGATAGAGGTAAGAATCCAATATATTGAGGCCTTTCAATCTTTCTTTACAATAGGATCATTCTCCCGCTGTTATTCTGGTTGATACTCTATGACTTCTACACAATTTTAAAATCTTTTTGGTATTAGGGTGTTCAGAAAGAAGGTTACACAAAAGCATAGGGGCTACCGCCAGTCTTACTACATTTTATGGTATAACATTCCTTTATATGCAGTCAGTAGCTTTCCTTTGTATTAATACACATTTAAGAAGCAAACATCATGCAACATCATGCGCTTCCAGCCTCTCCTGAGCTAGTGGTCTGCTTTACTCTTAAAAATAACAAGGTGTTGGGCCCACAACAAACATGACCTCTTGGATTCAAAACTTTTTTAAAATTATAATAAACACTTATTGGGGTCAATTTTGTTCTCTAAACTGGGCAGATACTTGGATCATATTTTCAAAGTATCTTCAAGAACTGACGGTTCAAGTAAAACGAAATACTGATTTTGGCCAAAAGTGACAAGACATGGCACAGTTCTTCTCACTTCTTGAATGTTCCCACCAACTAGCTCTGGTTTAGATTATTTATGTCCAGATACGATAGAATACGCTTTCTGACTTGAATTTCGTTACCTATACTTTTAATCTCTCTCTAGGCTCTTGCACTTTTTAGTAGTACTCCTTTGGCATTTTTAACAGCCATGAATTTAATTAATACACTGCCTATTTCCTTCTCTGAATCATCAGTGAATTTGAGACAGAAACTGCCTCTGATCCCTGTGGCACCCTGACACATACCCTCTAGCTGCGCAGCATGGTTTACAGTTACAAGCTTACCCAGCGTAGGGAGGGATGACCTGAGGTCTTTTCATTCCT